>NC_140587.1:979311670-979549145 GCF_964204655.1 Triturus cristatus
CAATGAAGGGGAGGACATGGATGGGGACTCCACCTTCCAGGGAGAAGCTAGTGGGTCTCCCCCTGGCCCAGAAGAGCTGGAGTTTCAGTATCAAGAAAATAATTGAAGGGTCGACTATTAGGTCATCTTGGTAGAGGCATGTGGGAGCTTAACTGTAATATGAATACAGTTAGACAATATCACCTAGTCCCTAGTGTAAATAATACTTCAACCTCTTACCTGACATTTGTCACGAACCCCCAACATAGATATGTATTACTGAGGTTTTGACTAAAATATATTCTGCTTAGTCTAGGCCATCCATCTAATTGCTATTCTATTGATGCCCTCCCTCCTTGTCCATGTGATGCGCGATCTCAGAGTGATCTTTATTCTGTATTTTTTTGTAAGTTGTACACTGAGGAAATAAATAGATATATTCTCCCACTTATGTGCAAATTTAACTTCAGGCAATTCCGTCCAGCTCTATTATCTCCATTTATTAGCTGATCCCTTAGTATGTTTCAGTTTAGCTTCGTTCTTCTTGTCTCTTATAAAAAGGAGGAGACTTCTCTCATAGCCTGTTCCCCACAAGCAAAACAAGGGGAAAGTCTACTAAACCCTGTTTGCAATTTCATGAATTTTTGCTTTTTAGACTGGGCTTGTTTGATATTTTATAATCTTAACTGTATTTATTTTATCTTGTGTATATTGGTAGTTGCTTTTTTATTCATAATGATTTTAATATTGATGATTGTTTGTTGTTTGTTTGTAGAATACTTTTTATGCAGTTATTTTAGCTGCAAAATAAAGTTATCATGACTGACTGAGCTGGAGTTTGATGTGGGGTCCCCAGGGCAGGAGCCATTGCCATCTGTGCTAGCCACCGAACCCTCCCTAACTCCTGAGGCCCCCATTCCATGGAGGCCTCCACCTGCACCCCTGTCACTACTCCCCCTTGTGGTGCTCACCCAGAAGAGCTGAGGGAGGCACCTGCCCTGACACCCCACATCCCTCTTGTTCAACGCAGACCCCTCCATTTTCTGTAATTCCTTAGGCTGCATTCAAAGAACTTGTTATGGTATTGGAGGTTGAAGGGAATGTGTCCTCTTGGATCTTACAGGCGATCCGTGAGGAGCTCTGAATGATCAGAGAGGCACAATCATGGAATATGGCTCACCTCAGTGCCTCCATCACATCCTTGGGAGCAGCCCTCTTGTCTGTGTTGCTGCAGCACCCCCTACCCTCTCTATTTCAACTGCAACCCTTCATGCCCCTCATGTTTCCCACTTTCATGTGATGTCTGACCCTATACCAGACAGCGAAGAGGAGTCCACAGGTACAGAGAATTTGAACATAGTTGGGATGGATGATGGGAATGACCAGTAACTGAACTTTGGTTGAACTTGAGACTTTCCCACCCCTTGCACCTACACTGGTTCCCCTGACACTTCCTAATGTGATTTAGTTATGCTGTCCTCCTCCCTCCAAGTCCCCTTGGACAATCTGACTTAAGATACAATTTGAATTCCTTTCTCCCTACCCAATGGATAGTTGTTTTTCTATTTTACTATATTCACAGATAACATTTCAAACATTGGTATCTCTGTGTTGTGTATTTCATTAGATTTGCTGATTACAACTATTGACGTTACATTGCTAGGTGTTCAGCTATGCTTTCAACATGATACCTTTGTAAACATATGGTTCTACTGCTACACGTCTTACACACAATTAGCAAAACATATGTGGCCTACCACCAGTTGAACCAAATGACCATCATCAACTAGGACTTCACTCAATTGAAATTTGGAAGATACTTTTTATTTACAAAGTGTTTTAAAAAATATATTAAAGTAATCATGGAGACTCTCACTTGTGACTTCACAATTGTGGTGGTGAGGACCTCTAGGAGTAAGTGTGTTTACTGTGTGGGTGCTGATGTGAGGGTGGGTGTGGTGCATCATCCTAGACATGTGGGGAGGTGTCTGAAAAAGGGCTGGTGGTGGCTGTACAGTTGGAGGAGATGCCTGGACAGGGGGTGATAGTGGCTGTACAGGTAGAGGAGGTGCCTGGACAGGGGCTGATGGTTGGTAGCAGTACAGTGGGGGCATGTGCAAGGGTGGTGGCTGTGAAGATTGGCAGGGAGTAGTACAGGTTGGTGGGTGTGATATGCTGCAGGTAGATGTGTTAGGTCCCCTCGATGTGCTGACCTTGAAACGGAAACGTTGGACCATTTTCAGCATGTCCATTATCATCTTCATGACCAAGGCATGGTGTTTTGCACTCTTTTCCCTATGCATGGATATGATGTCAATAATCTTCTTGGACATGTCTTGCCAAGATATATCCATCCTGACCAACATCTGGGTCAGTCTGTGCAACACCTGAGAGGTTTGGCACACGACCTGCAGTGCACCTGAAATGTCTGACAGAGTAGCCCCTATGGCACAAATGTCATGCTTCACATCAGCCTGCTGTTGGAAGTATCCCTTCTCCCACTGGCCACTATGCCCATATTCTAGCCCCCTGCCACATGGGACGGTCATGGATACGACCGTCAGTTCCACCAGCGTGGGTGGCAGGCTGTGGGGAGGAGATTGGTGTCCAGAGGAAACCTTCACCTCACTAGGGCTGGTTGGTTCCTCAGATG
Organism: Triturus cristatus; assembly: GCF_964204655.1. NCBI lineage: Eukaryota > Metazoa > Chordata > Amphibia > Caudata > Salamandridae > Triturus > Triturus cristatus. Next base: position 979,314,303 of record NC_140587.1, read on the forward strand.
GTGGAGAGAAAACCTGGGATGCACTGTCATGGGAGGAGTGTGCAGGGGAACCAACACATCTGACCTGGATGTGAGGAACGTGAGCGAGTGATGGCTGTGCTGAGGTAGGTGATGCTGTGACTGGTTGGCTGAGTACTGGGAATCCTCAGGGGTGGAGTGAGAGGCACTTTTCTGTGTGGAGCAGGGGTGGGCTTAGATGGTTTGCCCAGTTGAGCAAAAACAGGAGACAGCGGATCAGACTCCTCATCATCTGTATAAAGTGCAAGAGCGTCTTCATCATCCTCTAATTCCGCTGCCTCCTCCTGTACCTCCTGTACCCCACTTGCTCATTTCTTGCAGATGACATGGCTGCTTGAAAGAGAAGTGGGTTCACCTCTGCAATTGCCCGTTGCCAGCCACTGGTGGATGGTCCATTTTACAGATTGTCCTCAACACCTGAGAGACAGAGTTTGCAAAAGGAAAAGTAATTGTCTTAGTATATCATGCCGCCGCGGCTCCTCCGCTAAGCATGCCCTTCATCATCTTCATGGCCAAGGCATGGAGTCTTCCACTCTCTTCCCTATGGATGGATATGATGTCAATATTCTTCTTGAACAGGTCTTGCCAAGATATATCCATCCTGTCCAACACCTGGGTCAGTCTGTACAACACCTGAGGGGTTTGGCATATGCCCTGCAGTGCACCTGACGTGTCTGACAGAGTAGCCCCTATTGCATTAATGTCCTGCCTCTAATCAGCCTGCTGTTGGAAGTACTCCTCCTTTCACTGGCCACTATGACCATCTGCTAGCCCCCTCCACATGGGGCGGCCATGGATATGACCATCAGGTCCACCAGCGGGGGTGTGGCAGGCTGTGGGGAGGAGATTGGTGTCCAGGGGAAACTTGCACCTCATACATATCAGGTACCAGATAGATATTCAGCCACCATTTTAGGTGGTCTAAAAGAACTACCGACCATCTTAGCGAACAACACCTGCTCATTACCACTGCAGCACATAGAAGGGGGTCCATCACATTTAAACTCATCACTATTTAGTTTAGTTAACAATGGATTTTACACACAGAATAACAATAAAGAGGTCCATTTGACATACTAAACATAGGGAAGCTGTTTGCAGCTCAACCTGATTTGAAATTTCTATCGCCTGAACACATTCTGTTCATAGAATTCACTAAATGCAAAAGGACATCCTCTATGCAAACAACTTTTTTTGAATTGAGCTCAGTCAAAGTGGCTAACTGCACCTGTTAAAAATATATATATATATATATTCAGTGAAAGGTTATTGATTTTAATAAAACAAATATTTGCCTTAAGTATACTCAGATCGTCTACTTCCTAAAGCTATAAAACCCTTGGAATTAAATTCAACAATAAAGGAAGAGCAAACTAGCACGTGTATAAAAAAATAGTCCTTAAAAATGTCATTGGTCAAACCGGAAACATCTCAACGCAACACAATTTGCAAATAGCATCTGGCAGGCTGGATGAATCATGCCAAAGACTGCTGATTGAAATTTCATCAAACTCAACTTACAAAAACTAGTGCTGGCTACTAGCCTCAACACTGAATGATCTGAAAAAAGTATGAAGTGTGTCTGGCCTTAGGGCACAACGACCAACGAAGATATGCTACTGGAATCTGGGAGGACTTTTAAGGTTAAAACAGAATGAAGCGAGACTAAGATATTTTGGGGGATTCAAAGTTTTATGCCTTCTAAAAACATGGAAAGAGGCTGAAAGACAAATGTAAGACTTTGAAAAAATCAAAAAACAGGCAAAAAGAGTACAGACAAAGCGAAGAGCCAAATGAGGATTAGCTACATCAATTCAACTAGATAAAACCTGACAAAAACACATATCGTTATCCAAAACGAATCACTCTTAGTCACCCGCATTGAAATCTGGTACTCAGGGTATGAGTCTGTCTCCATAATAATTAAAAACATATAGATACATCCCTGCCCAAAATTGGAAAAGGTAAACTATACATTACTCTACTATAGGAATATAAAGAGCGAATTGCGACCAGAAGACATACCAGCGCTAAGTGAGGCGACATTGCTTAAAGGATCGAACTAAAGAGTTAGTTGTCGAATAACAACGTTTTGAGTAGATTCCGGCACATGCATGCATTGACTGTAGACCTCAAGGCCATAGGAAGGGAATTCCAGAGAGTGATTGCAATGAAACTGCAAACATCAGCAACATATTGTACTATGGTTTCTGCTCTAATTCAGAGTGTTCCAGAAGACCAAATCCTGCTAAGAGGGGGGCTTTAATCTCAATTTGACATTCTTTCCAGATCAATAAGTGGCAGTTCCCTTTCAGGATCTGTTATGGCAAATCCCTCCAATAGATGTCAAGTCACTAAGACGAGACAGACAAGGAGAAGGCCTGATAACTAACCTTCACTCCTTGGGACTGACGGCCTTTATAGCAGATTCCTGGGAGATCGCAAAACCAACACACTACTCAGTCTTCAGGAATGCCACCCTAGACTAAGCTATGGTCAGCTTAGACCTTCTTTCAGCAATTCATAGCTACAAAATAGAAAGTAGAATCAAAAACGATCACCACTCACAGGTCATCACACTAATAAGCAAAAATTAAGTTTACTATCAAAATTTACAGCCGCTGGTCACTTTGAGTGGCTGGACTAGAGAGGAAACAAGCAAGACTTGTTTGCCAAATCAGAATAGATCCTAAGGTCTTGCTGAAGTATCGCCAGTCAAATGAGTTTACTGCTCTTGATTTTAAAATGCTATTTCAGAAATCCACACAGCTTTATTTAACAAAGTAAGTGTTACAAATAAGTCCAAGAAAATACAATGTTCCAAACTGGATAGCTGGTTCAACATGGCATTTAAAAATAACAAAATCATGACTTTGCAGGGAAATAAAAGCCTATTAAAAAAACACATGGGACCAAAAGTAGCTGTTAAAAAAAAAGATTATAGAGAGGCTGTTTGACTAGCAAGGACATCTACTCAGGATAAACTTTGCAGCAGTTTATTTGAAGAAAGAAATGTTGTGCCATTATGAATCTAGTGGTACATTTATATTACCCACTAGAAAAACAATTCAACATTATTACTTTTCTTGAATCACTTTATAACTTGAATATTGATAGCCCCTCCAAATTTTAGACCACCCTCAACTCTGGCAAGGCCTATTTTTTGAAGCAGAACTACCACACATTCAGTGAGCCATTACAGTAAAGAGGGTTCTGGAAAACTGATAAGGAGATCAAGCTTATCATAGAGCAAAGGTGAAAGGGACATTATAGTTAGGCTCAGATTATACTCGCACAAAAACCATAGAAATTCAGCAGTTATAGTTACCTGAGCTAACTATAAGTTATGCCCCCGCAATGCACTTCTTATGACCTCACATATTGCATCTCTCAAGACATGTTCAATGACTTCATCCAATGATTGTGTGTGTTGTCTAAGCGTTTATGAGTGTTTAACATATATATACTTAGGTACTACAAAAATTGAATTAGTATACTTTGTTTACTGCTGAGTGGGGGAACAACCTTTACAACGCAACTTTTACAACGCACTACCTTTACAACGCATTTTTTACAATGCATAATCCATTACAACGCATGACATTACAACGCATGACACTACAACGCATTTTTAAAAACTACCTTTACAACGCATTCCATTACAACGCATACTACCATTACAACGCATACCATTACAACGCATAATATTACACTACACTATCCAACACTTACCCTACTGATGCACCCCCTGGAGTTAGAATAGTAATTTTTACCCCTATACTATCCAACACTTACCCTACTGTTGCACCCCCTGGAGTTAGAATAGTAATTTTTACCCCTATACTATCCAACACTTACCCTACTGTTGCACCCCCTGGAGTTAGAATAGTAATTTTTACCCCTATGCTATCCAACACTTACCCTACTGTTGCACCCCCTGGAGTTAGAATAGTAATTTTTACCCCTATACTATCCAACACTTACCCTACTGTTGCACCCCCTGGAGTTAGAATAGTATTTTTTACCCCTATTCTATCCAACACTTACCCTACTGTTGCCCCCCCTGGAGTTAGAATAGTAATTTTTACCCCTATACTATCCAACACTTACCCTACTGTTGCACCCCCTGGAGTTAGAATAGTAATTTTTACCCCTATTCTATCCAACACTTACCCTACTGTTGCACCCCCTGGAGTTAGAATAGTAATTTTTACCCCTATACTATCCAACACTTTCCCTACTGTTGCACCCTCTGGAGTTAGAATAGTAATTTTTACCCCTATACTATCCAACACTTACCCTACTGTTGCACCCCCTGGAGTTAGAATAGTAATTTTTAACCCTATACTATCCAACACTTACCCCACTGTTGCACCCCCTGGAGTTAGAATAGTAATTTTTACCCCTATACTATCTAATACTTACCTTAAATGTAATTTAATATTATGCGTTGTAATGGTATGCGTTGTAAAGGTAGTATGCGTTGTAATTGAAATGCATTGTAAAGGTATTTTTTAAAAATGCGTTGTAGTGTCATGCGTTGTAATGTCATGCGTTGTAATGGATTATGCGTTGTAAAAAATGCGTTGTAAGTGCATGCGTTGTAAAAGTGTGCGTTGTAACGTCATACATCCGCTGAGTGATACTATTTACAAAACATATTATGTGAGTGGTTGCGTGACTATGTGTACTCGTGTGTGAGTGGGTGTGTGAGTGGCTGTATGTTTGTATGAGTGGGTGTGTGAGTAGCTGCATGGGTGAATTAGTGGATGTGTGAGTAGCTGTGTGGGTGAATAAGTGGGTTTGTGAGTAGCTGTAGTGGTTAGTGAGAGGCTGTGTGATTAGCTGTAGTGGGGTGTGAGTGGCTGTATAGGTGACCTTGTAGCTGTGTGAGTAACTGTATGGGTGAGTGACTGTATGGGTGTTTAGTTAACTGAGTGGATGTGTGAGTGGCTGTATTGTAGATTGAGTGTCTATGTGAGTGGCTGTATGGGTGAATGAGTAGGCATGTGAGTGCTTATATAGATGTATGAATGGGTATGCAAGTGGTTGCGTAGATGTGTGAGTGGCTCTGCTAAGAGGCTGTAAAAGTGAGTAAGTGGTTGTGTAAGTAGGTTTATGGGTAAGTCAGTGGCTGTGTGAGTGGCTGTAAGGGTGAGTGAGTGGGTGTGTGGGTGTCCCTATGGATGAGTGAGTGGGAGTAGTTGTATGGGTGTGTGAGTGGGGGTATGAGAGATTGTGGGGGTGTGTGAGTGGTTCTGTGGATGATGCATTTAGCGATGTCATCAGTAATATCATTTGAGATATTATCAGTGATGTCATCAGTGATGTCAATGTCCATGTCATAAGGGATGTAATATGTGAGGTCATTAGCAGTGCATTATGGGGACATTATTTATAGTCCGCTCAGGTAACTATAACTGCTGAATTTCCACGGTTTTCTGCATGTATAATCCGAGGCTAACTATAATGTCCCTGCAATCTTTGTTTTCTTCAGTGAATTTCTAAGTTTTTTTTAATTCTATTTCCTAACCATAATGTCCCTGCAACCTTTGTTTTTTCAGTGAATTCCAAAGGTTTTTTCAAATTCTATTTTCAAAGTATTATGACCCTGTAATATTTAGTCAGTTTTTTTAGTTAATTTCTAGGTTTTATTTTTAGTTCTAAATATACTAAAATGTATTTTGCTCGTTAATTTAGTAATATGTTGTTTAAACTGTAGACTTTGAAAAAATATATATAAATATATATATACTTTATATACATTTTAAAAGGTAAAATTCAGATATTTACTTGATGTCAAATACATAATGGTTGTGTTAATGTAATTGAACAAGTTTTATTTTTTATAAAAAATATTTTTTTGGTACCATTGTACTTCCATGGGTCTAAAAACATAGATGGGACCAGAAGTACCCTATGGTTACTGATTCCAATCACATGATCACAAATAATCAGCAAATTGCGAATCACGGATTCACCAACATTTTTTTAAATTATTCTAAATATGTACATGCCTCTACTTTCATTAATGACATCAGTGTGAACATATTTATAAGTATATATATGGCACCCTACATCGGTTTTTCAAGAAAGTTACTAGTTTTACGTGTTTCGCAACTTCATGAATGTACAGACTGGAATATGAATTCACTCAATGACACATCCAAACCTTGCCTTTTGATTGGACACATTAGGACCCAACCCTTGTGCATGTAAAACCAAGCCCAAAACATGTCATTTCTCCAATGAACTCTGTAGAAAGAGATTTAAGAAGCATTGGTGCTCTGTTTTCTGTTCACTCTTGTGAATAATTTGATAAAATGGCTATAGCTTCATCTTCTGTCCAGGATGAACGTCCAGAACCTAATGACTGTTTTTAGGTGGCAAGGGTAATTTTAGGGTTTAGGGTTGGTTTGGGTTTTTGGGTGGCAAGGGTAATTGTAGGGTAAGATGCCATCACAATGCATGGTGGGGGCCATTGTGATGCCTCCACCCAAGATTCCTGCTGCTGCCCCCTCCCCCTTGCCATACATTGTCAAAATTCATGCCCCTGCTTCATCAGTACAGCCCTGTGTGGCCATTGCTCTCACAATGCCCTTCCCGTCTGACCTAAACCGATAGCTTGCTGATCCGTCCACCTCCTCCCTCACCTCTGTTATCAGAGTCCATGCACCAGCCCCCTCCCTCCTGCCCTGCATGGTCCGATGTGCTGCCACTGCCATCCGTTCACCTTTATATCCATGCCCACTGTTCCTGCCCTCTATTGCTCAATTCTATGCCACATCACTTCATTCCTACTTAGCCACTGTGCTTAGCTTGCTGCCCCTACCCTCCTTCACCCTGCTCCTTGATGCCTGTGTGCATGCCTTTGCTCCCTCCTTTTTGCACACCATGTTCCATGGATCTGCCACTACCCCTCCTATCTACTTTGAGTGTTCCGTTGAGCTGACACTGCCCCTCCCACCTACCTAGCATGTTCATATGGTTGTAACCTGGCCCTGACACCTCCAGCTTGCCTGTCTGAGTTTCATACCCCAATCCTCTCCCTCCAGTCCTCCATGATCCATTTTGCTGCCATTCCATTCTGCCTCCCATGCTCTGTTGTGCTGCAACTGCTCCCCCTGCCTGCTCTGTGTGGTCAGCTTGCTGTCCCTGACCCCCTCCCACCTTCCCTCCATTGTCTGTATGAATGTTATTATAGTCCCACTGTTGCTCTCCATGGTTTGTTGTGCATCCAGTTCCCATACCGTCTATCCTCCATGGTCAGCTTGCTGCTCCTGCTCCTGCACTCCCTGTCCTCTGTTTTCCATGTGCAGGCCTCTATCCACTATCTCCTGCCTTGTCTGGTCCTTTGTTGTGCCCCTGCCCCCTCCCTCTGGCTTTCATGGTCCATTATGCAGCACCTGTCCCTCCTGTCTGTCCAGTATGGTCAGCTTGCTGACCTTGCCTCTTCCCCTCTGCTCTCTGTTGCCCATGTGCATGGCCCTGTCCCCTCCCTATTGCTGTTCCATTGTGCTGCACCGCCATCCCGTTTGCTTGGTGTTGTGTATTGTGCTGCTGCAACCCCTGACACCTGCCCTGTAAGGTTAGTTTGGTGCTCCTTTCCATCTCCCTCCTGCACTTTGTTATCCAAGTCCATATCGCTACCCCATTCATTCTGCCCTCCGTGATCCAATGCACCATTTGTGACTACATTTTGAACTTTGAAAGAAGGAGATTTAAAAAAAAAACAGTGAATTGATTTTCTCCCTTGACTTACATTGAAAAAGGATAAATCTTAGGCAGGAGACTGATAAAATAAAACCCTTTTGAGCCTAAAAACACCAGAAGTCTCCTCCCTGAATCGGGTCTACTGGCATGTATGCTTGTACTGCCACTGCGTCTTCTTTCTGCTCTAAATGGTCTGTCATACTGCTACAGCCCCTCTTGCCTGTCCTGCATTGTGGTTTGTTGTCCCTGCACACTTTCCTCTGCCCTCCATGGTCCGTTGTGCTGCCACTGCCTCACATGCCTGCCCAGCGTGGTCAACTTTTTTGCCCGTGTATCCTCCTCCCTGCCCGCAATTATCTGAGTCCATTGCCTTGACCTCTGCCTCCCCACAGTATTCTAATGAGCCAACAGATTGTTAACATTCTATCTGGCACATGCATCAAGAAAAGCTTTTGCGAGTCCTTAATTGCGAATATTAAGGAATCGCAATTAAGGACTCGCAAAAGCCTATGCATGTAGCAATCGCTATTAAAATAGCGATTGCTTAACATTCATTAATTGCGACTCACAAATTGCGAGTCGCAATTAATGAATGGCTTCCCATTAATTCCTATGGGCCTCCAGGCCCATAGGAATGCATTGGAGATTGCGGGAGCAATTTGCGAGTACCAGTAGGTACTCGCAAATTGCTCCTGCAATTTCTAGGGTGCAAGGGTGTCAAAATGACACCCTATTGCACCCATGTATTTGAACTTTGCACACATGTTGCATACACACATGCTCTAAGAGCATGTGTGAGCGCAACATGAAACTTAGAAAAATTCAAATAAGTGCATTTTTCTAAGTTTTAGCAAATTACCATGAAGTCCAGCTTCGTGGTAATTTGCTCCCGCTAATAGCGAAATCGCTATTTTTTAAACTTTAATGCATTGCATTTAAGGTATCTCAATTAGGGATTCCTTAAATGCAATCGCTATTTAAGGAATCGCTATTTTGAGATTCCTTAAATTGCGATTTTTGCATTTGGGATGATGCATCCCAAATGCAAAAATACCGGTCGCAAAGGGGCAGATTCTGAGAATCTGCCTGTTTGCGACCGGTTTTGTGGTTGATGCATGTGCCTGTATATTTATTACAAAAGTGTGGCACGCCTGATGTCATCATGATGTGATCAAAACAGTAATAAAGCATTTCCTTCAGAAATTATAAAAACAAGAGGGTCTTATTCCCACAGATATTTAGGTTAGTGCTCTAAAAAACTAAAATGAGGACATATAGCAACAAAGTACTTTTAAACTGTTTACTATCTTTATGATTTTTTATCCAATTGCTCACTTGATTAAATGTTACACAGAGGATGCGGAGTTACAGCCAGAATTGCAGACTTTGCAGCTGGGGAACCAAGTTCAAGTTTTTGCGTCAGCTCAACATCCTTTGATTCTGGGCAAATCACTTAATCTCCCCATGTCTAAAAACAAATTGAATGTGTCCTTATGTAATGTAACTGATGCTCATGAACAGCACTCCAATTCCTTCTAATCAGGTCTGTGCCATATAAAACTGCAAAAAACTAAAAAAAAAATGTTTTTTGCACTCTTCTGTCATTGGGCACATTTTGCTACCTCTGGGTGATATGTGTGCTACATTTTGGCTTTTGTTTCTCTGGTGGCTATCTTGGGAGACTTATTTAATAAGAAGCTCCCTAATTTCCTCATTTACTGCATTATCCTCTAAAGAAGATGCTTTACTTTTTTAACTTCGGTTCTATCAAGATGGCATTAAGATGTGCCAAACGTTTGGCATAAATTCAGAATGTTAGCACTCTAGTTGCTCAATAGAACACTGTAATAAAGCTGCAGACCACCAGAGAGTTAACTGGCAGTCTGCTGCTGGTGTTGGAAGTGCATGTTTCACTTTGTATGTCAGAATTCTTTAATAAAATAGTAGAGGAAGATATTTGGTAACTCACATAAAAACAGTCCCAATTTTCTTTCTACAACACTAACCATAATTTGTAAGACAAAATGAACACCCACATGTTGTCCATTCTAAATTAAATGTTTTAGGTTTTACCAGTATGATTTAATCAAGATGGCTTCAGGGGTTCCAAACTTGTGTCATAAGTAAGACTATTAATGCTGTTGTCATTCTTTTGAACACTCTGGGAGGCTGCAGTAGAACACAAGGGAATCAACTGACAGGCTGCTCTTGTTGTAAGTTCAAGTTTTATTGAGACTGTCTGACTTCATTCTCATATGGCTTAGAAATATAAAGTGAATTCACAGAAAATAAGCTTTCGTTTAAGCTTCTGGTGCACCTTCCATAACCTCTATGGGAACATTATGAGAAAACAGTTTTCTCTCAAACATGATTAATGAAATCCCAGCAGAAGACTTGTTCACATGGTAAAATCACCTCAGAACACGCCACAGTTCCTACAATTAATATGGTACCATCAACAAATGATTTATATTGTAACTAAAATCTGTTATTACCCTTTATGCATTCTCCTTTTGTGACCCTCAAACCTGCCTTTCACTACAATGCATTTCAATGGGGTGTTATCATGTATAATGGTAGCAAGATGGCTGCAAGCACTTCCTGGTGGAAATGCTGACAGGCAATCAGATCTCAACATGAGATCTGTGCATAGGCTCCGCCCGGATATACCAATTTGGATTTCTGTTAATCTCTCAAAAATTACTGAATGGAACCACCAAATAACCCAAAGTGTGTTTTCTGGACCAAGAGCTACTTTCTACCAAATTTGGTGTGTTTCTGTCTAGTGGTTCGGGTGTAGAAATGTCTAATATCTCAATGGGAATTAAAATGGGAAATACACTTTTTTTGGTTTACCCCCCCCCCCCCCCCTTCTTTTTTCTCGACCCCAGCTTGACGGATCCCCCTAAAACTTTCCATGCACAACTAGAATCAAACAAGGAACAAGGACAGGAGAAAACCCTTTAACCCAGTTGAGACCTGGGTGAAAATGTTTTATAAAATAACAATGTCTCAGCCAGGAATCATTTAAGTAAGACAAATAAAAAAGACTATCAAATATTGACGAGAAGGTAATAAGGGATACCACAAGGTATGGAGAGGAGTACAAGGTCTTAGAATGAAGGTAGTTATATCAGCACTACATTTCATCATATGCAAAAGTAACCCAATAATAAAATAGTGCACAAACTTGCTTGTGAGACAAGTGAACATAATATTCAAGTGAGGTAACAGCGGGATGGAGCGAAAAAAACTATTTTGATAAATTGTCACGAAAACAGTCAGTAAGTAAATATCAAATAGATTTCATCTGTTTAAGGACATCACAGCAGCGCCCACAATGGTGCTGGATGGTCGACGGCATTTCAACCTGATTGATTCCAGATCATCATCAGGACCAGGTTACATGAGTTACAAGAGTGCTGCATAGGGGTGAAACAAGGGTAAAGATAGGAACCAGGGGGTACCTAGAAGTGGTATGAAGGACAGCGGAAGAACATGAAGGGTTACCTGTCAGAGTAGCAAGGTACCCGCATGAATAAGAGTCAATCAATTCAGTAGGAGGGCTTCTTAGCTTCTTAGAAAGGTCTAAGGGAAGGGAAAAAAGAAATAGTGTGAATTAATTGGAATTAAATAAGAATAGGGAGAGAGAAGGGGTGTAATAGGACAACAAGTCATAAATGCATGTGAATGCTTAACATGTGTATTTAGCAATGTTCCCATGGATATGGGGACTAGTATTAGTATGGAGGCCAGAGGTCCTAATCCAGCGTCTTGCTGGGAAGAGATGTTGCTGGGAAGAAGCCAAGTATAACTGCAGGTAACCGGAGATCTGGATACCACCTGGGGAGGGAAAAGGAAATTCGGGTGTAAATGATGCAGAAACTGCTTCAGGGTGTGGGACTCAGCAACATGGAAAACCGCCAGAAGCTAAGCGGACGTTACCTGAATGGTGGGTGATCATGGAGGGTGTCCGCGAGCGGGCAGGATCAGCGGCGGTAATGACCGAAATGAATCAAGGTTTGGGAAACCAGCAAGTCGGACAGTCTGTCGGACGGTCAGTGAATCAAGTCGTGCGCTGTGGAACAGGTCACAGTGTGGGAGAGAAAGCGCGAGCGTCCTTATGACATGGTCACGACGTAAGCAGAGGGGCGGGGATAAGATGTCAGAAAAGAATACACTGACCCGGAGAGCCTAGGGAAAGCATACGGTAACCCCGGGGGGGGGAAGAGTAATAGTGAAAAGTGAGAAAACATATCAACTCAGCGTACAAGGCGCATTCGAGAAGCCTAATATGTAGACAATATCTATATAACTTAATGTTCAGGGATATGAATTACAACAGTCATCAACTAGAATTGAAGGCATACTTTTTTTGAAAAATTTCATAAGGATTCGTCAATCTGCAACACAAATATAGGCAAGTCAGAAAATTATTTTCCTATGAAAACACGATCCTAACTATAACTACCTACTGGCAACTGCCAGTAGGATATCTATATATATATCTATCTATATATATATATATATATATGTATATATATATATATATCTATATATATATATATATTCACTGAAAAAACCATAGGTTTCACACATGTTATAGTTAGTGGAAATTTTACTGATAAAAAACCAATGAAATTGCCCCGTTATAGTTAGCGCAGGCAACTATAACTCACGCGACCGCAATCCTCTGCTGATGCTAATACTATATTTAGACACTTATTTGCCCATGTCTTCTTCCATACATTTTTAGCTATACATATATTACAAATATTTTTTTTTCATAAAGACACATATGTCATCAGCAGAGGATTGCGGTCGCGTGAGTTATAGTTGCCTGCGCTAACTATAACGGGGCAATTTCATTGGTTTTTTATCAGTAAAATTTCTACTAACTATAACATGTGTGAAACCTATGGTTTTTTCAGTGAATTTGCAAGGTTTTTTAAATGCTAATTCCTAACTATAACGTGTGTGAAACCTATGGTTTTTTCAGTGAATTAGTACGGTTTTTTAAATGCTAAGTTTTTTTCCCTTATAATAAGCCCTGTACATTTGGTGGCCTACGGCCACCAAAAGCACAGGGGGTGGGGTAAGTGTGGATAGTGTTTTTTTCCATTGTAATAAGCCCAGCACATTTGGTGGCCTTCGGCCACCAAAAGCACAGGGGGTGGGGTAAGTGTGGATAGTGTTTTTTTATTTTTATTTTTTTACCGTACGCTTACCGTAAGCGTACGGTAAGCGTACCCTGCGAAATTGCCGAAAAAAAAATAAAACCGTTTTTGCACTTGGGGGATGTTTGGGGACTCCCTCCACATGACTATGTGGGAGGGAGTTGTCAAAACAGCCCCTTTACATGTTTTTGGGCTTCCGATTTTAAAAATCTCTCTCAGTGCGAGAGACAAAATGGCGGCCGCCGCTTCCTGGTTTCGGCCGATTCGAATGTTTACTAAGATCTAAGAGCCAATCAGAATCGCGCTCGCGCACGCCACCGTACGCTTACCGTAAGCGTACGGTAAGCGTACCGTAAGCTGGCTCAGATATATATATTGATTTAAAGGCTATTTTCTCAGAATCTACTGAACAGATTTACACCAAACCTACAAAAGGCACTTCCTTGACCTAGGGACTACCTCTCTGCCAAATTTTGAGTAATTCTGTTCAGCCATTCGGGCTGTAGCTCGTTCTAAAGGTCCTATGGAAAAATGCATGGGAAAAACGCGTTTTGGGACCCCCCTTTTATCTCAGCCCCCGCTTGACGAATCCCCCCGAGACTTTCAGGGTAGGAGCGGAGCGTAGCGCCCCACCTATTTTGAGAAATTCGCGAGGATTCGTCGACCGGCGCCAAAGTTATTCAAAATAGAATGTTGAGGTTTTCCTATGGAAACGTGGTCCTAACTATAACTACCTACTGGCTATCGCCAGTAGGTAATATATATATATATATATATATATATATATATATATATATAATTCACTGAAAAAACCATAGGTTTCAGACATGTTATAGTTAGCGGAAATTTTACTGATAAAAAACCAATGAAATTCCCCCGTTATAGTTAGTGCAGGCAACTATAACTCACGCGACCGCAATCCTCTGCTGATGCTAATACTGTATTTAGACACTTATTTGCCCATGTCTTCTTCCATAAATTTTTAGCTATACATATATTAGAAATATTTTTTTTTCATAAAGACACATATGTCATCAGCAGAAGATTGCGGTCGCGTGAGTTATAGTTGCCTGCACTAACTATAACGGGGGAATTTCATTGGTTTTTTATCAGTAAAATTTCCGCTAACTATAACATGTCTGAAACCTATGGTTTTTTCAGTGAATTTGCAAGGTTTTTTAAATGCTAATTCCTAACTATAACGTGTGTGAAACCTATGGTTTTTTCAGTGAATTTGTACGGTTTTTTAAATGCTAAGTTACTTTACGCCATTCGTGGCGTGCACGCCCACTTAACGCAGTTCGTTACGTGCGCGCACGGTGCGCTTCGCGCACCGTGCGCGCACGGTGAGCACGCGGTGCGCTTCGCGCACCGCGCGCCCACTTTACGCAGTTAGAGCCGTACACGCAAGGTGGGCACGCAGTGCGCTACGCGCACCGTGTGCCCACGTTACGCACCGTGCGCACATGGAGGACATATTATGCGCTTCCTTGTGATAGGTAATCTGTTAAATTTAATTTGTAAGTGATGACAATAATATGCCATGCACAGAGAGTGTTTTTTTTTTTTTATTAAAATTTTTAGCGTAAGCGCACCGTACGCGTACGGTAAGCGTAATCGGCGAAATTTTCAAAAAATTAAAATTTACCGTTTTTGGCCTTTGAGGACTCAACTAACATGGCTATGTGCATGGGCGCTGTCTAAACAGCCCCTTTATATGTTTTTTGCCTTTATTTACAGCCCCCCCCTCAGAGTGCGAGAGAGAAAATGGCGGCCGCCGCTTCCTGGTTTCGACCGATTCGAATGTTTACTTAGATGTAACAGCCAATCAGAATCGCGCTCGCGCACGCCACCGTACGCGTACGGTAAGCTTACGGTAAGCGTACCGTAAGCTGGCTCAGATATATATATTGATTTAAAGGCTATTTTCTCAGAATCTACTGAACAGATTTACACCAAACCTACAAAAGGCACTTCCTTGACCTGAAGACTACCTCTCTGCCAAATTTCTAGTAATTCTGTTCAGCCGTTCGGGCTGTAGCCCTGTCTAAAGGTCCTATGGAAAAATGCATGGGAAAAACGCGTTTTGGGACCCCCCTTTTATCTCAGCCCCCGCTTGACGAATCCCCCCGAGACTTTCAGGGTAGGAGCGGAGCGTAGCGCCCCACCTATTTTGAGAAATTCGCGTGGATTCGTCGACCGGCGCCAAAGTTATTCAAAATAGAATGTTGCGGATTTCCTATGGAAAAGGGGTCCTAACTATAACTACCTACTGGCGACCGCCAGTAGGTAATATATATATATATATATATATATTCACTGAAAAAAACATAGGTTTCAGGAACGTTATAGTTAGTTGGACATTTCACTCGTACTAAACCATTGAAATTCCGGCATTATAGTTAGTTCAGCTAACTATAACTCGCGCCCCGGCAATGCACTGCTGATGATGTCACATATTACATCATTCATGACATGGTCATGACATCACTGATGACATCTCAAATGACATCACTGATGACATCACTGATGACATCATCCAGTGACTGGGTGTTTCTGTAAAGTTTAATTTTGTTTTATATATATGTCATGCTGTATTGAGGAATGAGTGGGTGTATTAGTGTCTTTATGGAGGATTTAGCAGGTACGTGACTGACTGTATAAGTGAGTGATTAAATGTGTCTTACTGAATGCATGGGATAGTGACTAAACTGTGTGAAAGTCTGTATCAGTCTGTCTGTTGTTGTGTAAGCTGCTTCATGGGTTGGTGAGTAGAGTGTCTATATGGGTTATTGATTGCTTGCCTGAGTATTTGTATGGCTGCCTGAGTGTGTGTGTGGGTGGGAAGTGTGTGACTGTGCATAGATGTATGAGTGGTTGATTCACTGGGTGTATGGGTTCAAGAGTACATGTGGATACAGCTGTATGGGTGGGTGAGTGTGTGTATGGGTGTGTTGGTGAGGGAATGGATGTCTCAGTGGTACATGTGCAAGTAACTACATATGTAAAAGGCAGTATATGTGAGTGATGGTATATATAAATAACTATATGTGAGAGTCTGTAATTGTGAGATTGGCTGCATGGATGAGTGTGTATTTTTATCAGTGATTCTATAAGAGAGTATTTATGTGTTAGTATCTGTATGAATAAGTGAGGTTGTGTGTATAACTGCATAGGTGAGTAAATAGAAGTTTGATTGATTCTTTACATGACTGACTAAGTGTGTGAGTAACTCTGGATATGTGGCAGTGTGTGTGTCTGTATATGTGTATGAGTGCATATGATAGTGTTGTTTTGATGAGTGACTGCATGTATGAGTGACTGTATGGGTGAATGAGTGGATGTGTTTGTAGACCTAGGAATCAGTCAGTGCGTATTTAGTAACTGGTATTGATGTGTCTATTTTATTGTCTGTATTTTATAGTGGGTGTATCAAAGGTTATATTCAGGTGTGAGGAGGTGCATCAGATTTTCACGTGGATGATGTCATCAGTAATGTCACTGACCATGTCATGAATGATGTAATATGTGACGTCATCAGCAGTGCATTGCGGGGGCGCGAGTTATAGTTAGCTGAACAAACTATAGCGCCGGAATTTCTATGGTTTAGTACGAGTGAAATGTCCAACTAACTATAATGTTCCTGAAACCTATGTTTTTTTTCTGTGAATTTCTAAGGTTTTTTAAATGCTAATTCCTAACTATAACATGTCTGAAACCTATGGTTTTTTCAGTGAATTTCAAAGGTTTTTTAAATGCTAATTCCTAACTATAACATGTCTGAAACCTATGTTTTTTTCAGTGAATTTCAAAGGTTTTGTAAATGACAATTTTTAAATGTATTAATTGTTATATATTTTTTTTATACTGATTTACTACATTTTTAATTTTAGATTTTTTTTAATTTAAATTACATTATAATTACATTATATATTACATTACAAAATATACTTTCTCAGAATGAATTACTTTAGTTTAAATACTTTGCAAATAGGCAATAGACTTTTAAGTACAGTAGTTACAGTTGTTGCAATGCGCAACCCATTTTCAGACACAATGCAACATTGAGCTCAATGTGAATTTCTAGTTAAATGGAATTAGTTACTTTATGGATTACTTTTCTAACCACAGGACTGGATCCTAGATTCAGTCCTGGGACATCTCCTGTAAACAGTTGAGTAAAAGCGTTTTGGTTACACTAGTGATTTGTAAGGAATATTATTGTATTTGAAAAGTTGACACTTAGAAACTTTTTCACATAGAATCACCAATGTTATCCTATGGGAGGAAATTAACTTAGCAGGTAAGTAGTGTTATCGTTACTTTTTCTTACTCAGTGGTGGATCCTGGATACAGCACTGGTGCATCTTTCCTGTAAATAGTTGAAAGAATGCGTTTAAGTCATACAGGCGATTTTTTTGGAATATTTTTAGTTTGTGAAAATAGACAGAAACTTTTCAGGTGAAAACCAGACAATGGATTTCTATGGAAGGAAATACAAGTTACTGGTAAGTACAGTTAGAATTACTCTTCAGGATCAGTGCTGGGCTAAAAGATGCAGCACTGGGTTCTCTCCTTATAACAGGTGAGTAAATCGGAATTCGCTGTTCCGATGATTTTAGGTGAATATTTAAAAGTTCCAAAACTCCACACTTAGAAGAATTTCCAAGTGAAACCAGTCAATGTTAGCCTATGGAAGGAAATTCAAGTTACTGGTAAGTATGGTAAGAATTACTTTTCACGATCAGTACTGGGCTCAAAGATGCAGCACTGAGGTCTCTCCTGATAACAGGTGAGTAAATCGGAATTCGTAGTACACCCAGTAAGCGCCACAGAGCTGCGTAGCAGAGAGATGTAAAAAGGGGCACGGCCTGCACCACCTCTCTGCAACGCAGCGCAGTGGCGCTTCCTGGAAGCAACTGGTGGGCTACTTGGCCCCCATGGTCCCTCAGGTTTGAAGTGGACTTTCCCCCAACTTAACCCCTTCAGTGCCACGCCCTTTCCCCCTCCTGTGCCGTGCGTTGCACTAGTGGGTGGGGTTCATGACAAGATAGTCTCGTCATGGGCACAGCGCAACCGTGCTCCATGGCGAGACTATCTCGTCATGGGCACTGAAGGGGTTAAAAAGCACCACAGGGCATGTTTGCACACATCAAGTCAGGCCCCGTCCCCTCCCTTCACCACTGTGTAAACGCGCCCTGTCACCGTTCTAAGTAGAGATCAAGTCCCCTTCAATCCTAAGGGTCCCTAGGGTCAAACTAGCCCACTAGGTGCCTCCAGTAAGTGCCACAGAGCTGCGTTGCAGAGAGGTGTAAAAAGGGGCATGGCCTCCGAACACCTGTCTGCAACGCAGCTCCCTGGCGCATGCTGGAGATACCTGTTGAGGTATTTGGCCCTTAGGGACCCTCAGTATTGAAAGAGAATTATTTCCCCAACTTAAAACGCGCCACAAGGCGCGTTTGCACAGTGGTGAAGGAAGGGGGCGTGGCCTGAGGTGATATGTCTGCATACACACCCTGTGGCGCATTTTAAGTTAGGGAATTAATTCCTCCTCAATCATGTGGGTCCCTGGGGGCCAACTAGCCCACCAGGTACCTCCAGTATGTGCCAAGAGGCTGCGTTGCAAAGAGGTGTTTAGAGGCCACGCCCCTTTTTACAACACTGCAACGCAGCTCCGTGGCGCTTACTGGAGGTACCTGGTGAACACCACAGGGCGTGTTTGCACACATGTGAACTCAGGCCCGCCCTCTCCCTTTACCACTGTGCAAACGTGCCCGTGGCACATTTTAAATTGGGGATTAACTCCCCTTGAATACTGAGGGTCCCTGGGGTGCAACTAGCCCACCAGCTACCTCCAGTAAGTACCACAGAGCTGCGTTGCAGAGAGGTGTAAAAAGGGGCGTGGCCTCAGAACACCTCTCTGCAACCCAGCTCCCTGGCGCATACTGGAGGTTCTTGTTGGGCTAGTTGGCCCCCAGGGACCCCCAGTATTCAAGGGTAATTTGTTCCCCCTCTGCAAACGCACCAGGGGGCGCGTTTGCCTGGCGCGTTTGCAGAGTGGTGCTATGAGGGGGCGTGGCCTCCATCCGCGATCCCGTTTTTTAAATTATTTTCTTTTTAAGAAGGGGGGCTGTGTAGCCCCCCTTCTTTTTCCAATTTTTTGGCCCTGGGGACCACATCCCCCAAGGCCTGCCCCCATTTTTTTTTAATAATAAATCATTGGGAAGGAGGCCGCGTGGCCCCCCTCCTGAGGCCATAATCTGCTCCGGGGACACCATCTCCCAGGGCATGGGCCTTTTTTAACTTTTTTATTTAATTGGAGGGGGCTGCCTTGCCCCCTTTCTGTGGCCACTTATGGCACCGGGGACCCCATCCACCGGGGCCGGCCATTTTTTATTTAAAAAAAAAATCATTTTGGGGAGGGGGCCACGTGGCCCCCCTCCTGGGCCACTAATAGCCCTGGGGACCCCATCCCCCAGGGCTGGCCCATTCCGTTGGGGACCGTGGGGGGGTCTCCAATCCCCCCACGGTCCCAGCCGGCTCCCCGCATCCTGCGGGAGCCAGAATTGCTTTTACACATGGGGAGCAGCTAACATGCTACTCCCCATGTGGAAAAGCAATCTGCTTTGCTATTTGGAAGAGAGAGCAGGTTTCCTATTCTCTCTTCCAAATAGCAAAGCAGTTTGTAATGACAGGGTGGGAGCCACGAGGCTCCCGCCCTGTCATTGCAAACAGCAGTGTCCTGGGGGTGGGAACCCCGGGACACTGCAGGAGCCGGCCCTGGGGGGTGGCGGTCCCCAGGGCCATCAAGGGCTCCAGGAGGGGGGCCGCACAGCCCCCCTCCCACCTGTTTCAAAGACCCGGGGGTGGTGCTCCTCGGGGCTGGGGGGTCCATCACGGACCTCCCAATTTACATATTTAGAGCCCCGGGGAGGTGGCGGTCCCCGGGGCGTGTGGGGGAGCTTGAGCCCCCCACACAGGGTATATTTTTTAAAATCAAAGCCCCGGGAGTGGCAGTCCCTGGGGCCGCGGGGGGCCGTGAGCCCCCCCCACCATTCATATTTTTAAGCCCCGGGGGGTAGTGGTCCCCAGGCCTGGGGGGGGCTGAGAGCCCCCCCAACAAAGAACTTGAAGCCCCGGGGGTGGCGTCCCCAGGGCTGGGGGGGCCTGAGAGCCCCCCCAACGAATATTAAGAAGCCCCGGGGGGGCCTGAGTGACCCCCCCACACAATTGAAATAAGCCCCGGGGGGTGACGGTCCCCAGGGCTGGGGGGGCCTGAGAGCCCCCCGCACATTATTAAATAAAGCCCTGGGGGTGGAGGTCCCCGGGGCTGGGGGCGCAACTATTGCCCCCGGGATTTGGCCCCCCGGGGGCCAATTACCAAAGAAGCGTGGGAGCCCGCGCTTCATTTTTTTTTTTTTCAGCTGAAATTCGCGCTGGGTGCACGAATCTCGATGATTTTTTTTTTAAAAAATGCTTTTTTTGGCCCTGGGGGTCCTTGTGTGACCCCCTGAGCGGGCCTAGGGGGTCAGGCTGTTTCTACCCTGCCCCCTTTTTGCGTTTTTCGTGTTTCTTTTGCTGATTTCTTGTGCCTCGGTTCTACTGAGGCACAAGAAGGCTGACAACACTTCCTGATTTGGAGTGTTGACAGCCAATTAGAATATATCTCGTGCACGGCAGGGTGTGCTTAGGCTACGCTTAGGGTACGCGGACCCTCCGAGGCCATAGATATATATGTACTTTTAAATGTCATTTTCTCAGGAACTACTGAACGGATTTACACAATTTAATCAAAAGGCACGAGTCTGAACTAAGGACTACCTCTTTGCCAAATTTGGTGTAATTCCGTTCAGCAGTTCAGGCTGTAGCTGTGGCTAAAGGTCCTATGGGAAATTGCATGGGGAAACAGATTTTGGGAACCCCCTTTTTACTCGGCCCCCGCTACACGAATCAACCTGAGACTTTCAGGATAGGAGCGGACCGGAGCTGGCCAAAAGTTTTGAAAATTTTGCGAAGATTCGTCAATTGGCGCCAAAGTTATTTCCAAATAGAATGTTGCGGATTTCCTATGGAAAATAGGTCCTAACTATAACTATCTACTGGCGACCGCAAGATAGATCATATATATATATATATAGATATATATATATACATATATAGTAGTAGTAGTAGTAAAGCTTTATTTCGATATAGAAACATATCATAAAAGCAAAACATGACAGCATAAAAACAATGGTCGAAACAAAGCAATTTACAATTCATATTACCATTAAAAACATTTCATATTTACACGGGATAATCTTAAAATTTATAAAAAATAAAAAAGTGACAATTTACTGTATCGTCAGTTGTTTAGCAGATCTTATGCGCCAAGCCCAGCCTAGGAATTTAGCCAAACAAATGGCAAAAAAGGGTCTTGTATCTGAGAGCAGTATTCTTATAGCTTCCAGATGTGAGCGAGTTCCCAGGCTCCTACAAAGAGGCTTCAACCACCTCCGTCTAGGGGCCATATAGACTCGACACTCAAATAGAAAGTGTGCGACAGATTCGATTTTTAGCTCACAGAATGGGCAATAGGGTAAAGTTTGCAGTGGTGGTTTCCAGGTAGAGGTAAACTGACATAAAGGTAAGACCCCAACCCTGAATTTAAAATATAATGCCCTATCATGTGAACTGTGAATCAAGTCCAAATATGGTTCTCTGGAGGGGATATCTTTAACCATCAAGAAGTTGGCAACAGATCTTGGGTGATTTGATTTACCAAGTCTCTCGTT
Source organism: Triturus cristatus (assembly GCF_964204655.1). Taxonomy (NCBI): domain Eukaryota; kingdom Metazoa; phylum Chordata; class Amphibia; order Caudata; family Salamandridae; genus Triturus; species Triturus cristatus. The sequence continues at coordinate 979,335,985 of NC_140587.1, forward strand.
ATCCACCCAAGACCAGTAAGCCTTCTTCAGTTCTTGTTTAGGAGGTGCTGTTTTATTTTCCCACGCAGCTCCCAGACCGAGCTTGTATAATGCCCTCTTGACCTCTCTGAGCCAGGCGATCTTATGCCAGCCAGGTAAGGACAGTACATCTTTTAGGGCGTCTGCATAGCTGTGGAGTTCGGGGACGTTCCAAATTCTAGACCATAGTAGTAAGGGGCGTAATTTAGCTTGCTCGCAGATTGGACGGGTACCTGCGTCCAGCAAGAGGGGGATTGTGGGGGTGCTCTGGGGTAGCCTCATCAGATCTTTGTGAAATTTATTTTCTAGGTGGGCCAAAGTATCCACTCTCTGGGTACCCCAAAGTTCTGCGCCATACAGTGCTGCACTCACAACCCTACCCCTATAAATATCAAGAAGTGCCCCAATAGGTTTTATGAAGGAAGCACGCTGCTCTTTAAGTAAAGCACCAACAACCCTCTTATGGGTTAGAAACACTTTTTGGTGATGGGCCTTCCAGCTCATACTATCACAAAGACGTATACCTAGATAGTCAAATTCTTTGACCTGTTCTAATGTGACAGAGTCTAGAGTGGGGGGTTTAAAAGATTTCTTAGGGGGGTTGAGGACAAGAAATTTGGTCTTGCCAATATTTATGGCCAGTCCCTTGATGTCACAGAAGGCCTTGAAGCTGGAAAGTAGTGACTGTATGCCTGCAGGTGATTTCGAAATCAGGAGGGTGTCGTCCGCAAACAGGAGCGTCGGGATTTTCCTTCCAGCCAGGGATGGTGCATCTGCAGGATGTTGAAGAAGGTGCTCCACCACTCCATTGACGTAAAGCGAAAACAGAGTGGGGGCAAGCACACACCCCTGGCGGACGCCCCTGTCTACTGGAATACACGGGGTTTTTTCTCCCTGGGCACCCCATCTGATTTGGGCAAAGTTGTTTTCATGGAATTTTATCAGCAAGGCCAACAAATAGGGAGGTAGACCTAACTCGTCAAGGACCTTCCACAATAATGCTCTTGGAACCAGGTCGAAGGCTGTTTTTAAGTCTATGAAGACTAAGTATAAGCTGCCCCCTCCTAGCACCACTACCTTCCAATAGAGCATTAAAAGGCGGAATGTCTGCTCGACGGTGCCTGTCCCTGATCTAAAACCCGCTTGGAAATCAGACAATATCTGATTTTCATCCACCCACTCCAGAATCCTGCCCAATACCACTTTCCCCGCTACCTTTTGCGTCGAATCCAGCAAACTGATGGGGCGGTAATTGGCTGGGTCTTCCCTGCTACCCTTCTTGAAAATGGGGACTACTTCAGCGCCCCTCCAAGAGTCAGGGAAAGACCCCCCCAACATAACCTCATTAAGAAGAACAGCAATTAATCTGCTCCAAAATGGGGGATTATTTTTTATCAAGTCGCCCGGAATCCCATCAGATCCTGCCGCTTTGTTAGAAACAATACACCTGATTGCCTTCTCTACTTCCAAGGTGGTAAATAGGACTTCATTTGGTGGGAGATCTGTGGAACTGAGCCTTGGGAGCGGGTCTGGTTGCGGAGGCCCTGTCTGAGCCGAATACAATTTCGAAAAGTTGGCAAACCAGGCAACACCAGGGATATTACAAGTCAGTTGTTGATCAATGGGCTTGTCTCTTGATCTTAGCAAGTCCCAGAACCCCTTAGCATCTTTCCTTGTGCTCGCCTCCGTTAGGTCACGCCAAAAGTTGAAATCATATGTCCGCTTGGCCTCAGTCACAGTTTTCCTATAAAGTTTCCTTGCAGACCTGATGGTAGCTTGGTCTTTTCCTTTTACTGCAGCAACAAGATCACCCTTAGCAAGTCGACACTTGGCTGTGAACCACTTTTCACTTGTTCTCAGGGCCCCCTTTGAAGCAGTTCTGGAGCTGGGTTTGGAAATGATGAACAGCCCACTTAGTGCCGTTACAGTCTCCGTAAATAACGATAAAAACATCTTGCTATCGCTATTCGTGCTATCAAGCCTAGATTCAGCCTCTAGTAAGATGGTTTCAGCTTGTGACATCCTAGCCTCATCCGCTGAGACTCTTGCCCATTTAAGACGTCTGCCACAGTTTGAGGGAAGAATCTCATGTGAGGCTTTCCATAACTGATTAGTAGCTTCTTGAGACCCAGTTTGCCAGGGGACAGAAATGGTTAAAGCGAGAGGGTTGTGGTCGCTGTCACAGGTCTCTATAACCTCCATGTCTTGATGATATGGCCAGAGGTTATAGTTGAGCATAACAAAGTCAATTCTGGATGAGTGGCCCGTCCTATTGTATGTATGGGCACCCATGGGATCTGATTTAGAACGCCCATTCGTTGCTCTCAAGTTATGCTCCATGCAAAGAGCATTTATATCGATCGCCTTTTGTGTCCATTTAGGGATCGGTTCGAGGTTCAAAATAGGGATGCCCCTCCTATTATCCTCCTCGTTGGTATCCAGAATATCTTCTTTGGCTAAAGGCTCAAAACAGCAATTAAAATCGCCTGCCAGCAGGACGAGAGAGTCGGCGTCACAGGCAGACAGGTAGTTACTTAAGCCTAAAGAGTTTAGAGATCCTCCGTTCCTATTGCCCCTTAAGTAGAGATTAAATAGTTCTAGTTTCCTTCCCCCTTTGTAGTGCACTGTTAGCCATTGAAGGTCAGGTGTTTCGGTGGTCCTTTGAGAAACACTGAGGTCTAGTGCTATGTTGATCCAGATGAGAAGACCACCGGATGGGCGTCCTTTAGAACCTTGGTGACATACAGCCGGAACATAGAAGGTCGAAAACCCCACTCTATGACTAGGTTCCTGGCACCATGTTTCCTGTAGCAAGCAAATGTCATAGGGTGCCAGGAAGGTGTTCCATTCCGGGTTATCAAAGTTACGTGCAAGGCCAGCCACATTCCAGCTTAAGACCCTCAGTGAAGAATCGCCTGGGGAGGCAACTCTATCAGGCAGGTCGATCTCCATTGGATTAGATTGTACTGGAGGAGGGGGGATCGAACAGGGGCTGTCTGGCCTAATTTCCACTCTTTTGCAATCTAAAACGGCCATTTTGATCGGTTCCATGGCCCGGGGCAAGAGAGTCAGAAGCCCGGCTTGGCTAGTTGGAGGGCCGTTGGTTGGATTTCCAATTATGTCTATAACATGTGGAGACAATGCTTTTTCTAGTTGTGGGCATGCTGGGAACATAGAAAGTCAATCGACCTCCTCCAGGCCTCCAAATCTATTATAGGTTAAAAGGCCATTCCAGTGTAAAAGAGTATTCTTTTGCCTCATGGGATGGGTGTTCCATGGGTGGTGCTGCACCAAGGACCAGTTATCCGCTTGGGTATGCAATTGGCGTGGGGGGTAAAAATAGGATAGCGGCCTTGAAATGACTAAAGAATCTTCACTAGTTGGCCAGGAACAGATATGGTGCGCCGTATGTGGGTCTTCAAAAGTTACAACTACACAGTCCCCTTGCTTAGATTTCTTGGTTGGGCCCACCCAGGGTATTCTACGGACCATCATTACTCGGCTTCTTTTGCCATTGGGAATCGGTCTGTTGACGTTAAGCCAGTGCATAGTTTTATTTTTCAATGACCAGTGGTTTTCGTGTTGGTCAGTGCCAATCACAGGGACGCCTGTCAACACGACCACATAGTCATTGGCCTCTGGTGGAAGGTCTATATAGCCTCCTCTAAAATTTTCTTTTGGACGAGGACCCTGGGTTTCGGCAGGCTGGGGTCTGGCGGATGCTACCAGGTTTGGATTTACTTTTCCAGGCTTAGAGTTCCATGTGGGAATCTGCGGTTTGGTAGCCTGAGGTTTAGCGGTTATGGAAACTTGATCCACAGCCACAGTCCTCGACTTAGGAACAGGCCTTACAGCAACAGGTACTGGTGGGGGGTGCTGCTCAGCTTGCAAAACAGGGGCTGGCGAAAGTGGGTCAGATAAGGACACGCCCTGGTTTTCGAGACTTCTTAGGCCAAGAGTGGCCAGAGCAATAATGCTCTTCTCCATCTCGAGTAGATTGTTTTCTATCCTAGACAATCTTAAGTCGAGTGGTGAGAGAAGTTTTTTTAATGTTTCCCAGACTTGTTCTATAAATTCCTTATCATTCCTTCCCTGGTCTTGTACCTGCGCCCCCTCGTCTACTGGGGTGGTGTTGGCTGGACCCTCTCCCATACTTTGGCATACTGACTGTGTGCTCAAGGAACCCTCAGGTAAAGCATTACGTGCCTGAGTGTTGGTCATTGTGAGCTGGTGGGAGACTGCGACCTTTGCCTTTTTACGAGAGTAGGCTGAGCGTAATTGGCGTTTTCTTTATGGTTGTACACCACTAACACGGGAAGTAGTTGGGAATGCTTGGGAAAGGGGATTAAGGGTGGGGGTCTGGGCGTGAGAAGGTGCAGCGAAACTTAGCTCTTCTGTAATGCGTGATTGTTCTAAGGGCGGAGTGAGGGTGGAAGTAATCGGGGGCTGGTGTAAATCAACCTGGGTGGTAATACTATTTGGGCGGGCAGAGCGTGCTGGAGTGACAGCAGAGGCTATATGTCCTAGGGATGATTTTTTCGAGAGGGCAATTACCTCAGACAGCCTACGTGCAGCTACCAATTCTAGGGATACCCGGGTTTGAAGTTTAGATATTTCTTCATCGATGGCTATATTTGTGCGGGTGATGAAGTCGTCCATAGGGCCACAGATTTGTGAACCACCTTTGGAGGCTTTGCTACGTGTCATCCTAGTACTCATGGTGCTTACGATGAGATCAGGGTCGTCATTCGACTTACTAACTAGGGAGCTTCAGTTTAAGCTAACCTGTCTCAGCACGATGATACAATAACAAGCAGATTAGGAGCAATAAGGGGGGTGGGCCTGGGCCGTCCTCTGCCGTCCTCGAACGGCCTCAAACGGCCCGCTCTTAGCCCGGTCTTCGCCCCGGCCGTTGCCCCGCACGCGTCCCGCGTGCGCGTTGTTCACACAAGCTATGAAGGAAAAACAAGAGGAAGGGGCGGGAAGAGGACCAGCTGCGGCCGATCCACGCCGCTAGGAATGCTGGTCCTCGCAGTCCCGCCTCTACCCCTGTTGACCAGATGACAGCTTGCAAGGGGCGCGTTGGTGCTCAAAGCACGTGAAGGGAGGCAGAAAGGATGTTCCCCAGAGAGAGTCTAAGCCTACGAGCGGCACCCGCGAAGCAGGGGCCGCGAGGCGTGGCGAAGTGGCCAGACAGCAACAACACAGGAGCAGCGCTTCTTTGCAGGAAGGGTCCCAAGGCTCACTCACTCCACACAGATTTTAAAGAGGAGGAGGAGGGGGCGGGAAGAGGACCAGCTGCGGACGATCCACGCCGCTAGGAATGCTGGTCCTCGCAGTCCCGCCTCTACCCCTGTTGACCAGATGACAGCTTGCAAGGGGCGCGTTGGTGCTCAAAGCACGTGAAGGGAGGCAGAAAGGATGTTCCCCAGAGAGAGTCTAAGCCTACGAGCGGCACCCGCGAAGCGGGGGCCGCGAGGCGTGGCGAAGTGGCCAGACAGCAACAACACAGGAGCAGCGCTTCTTTGCAGGAAGGGTCCCCAGATATTACATCACTGTATTTAGACACTTATTTACCCATGTCTTCTTCCATTGATCTTTAGCTATACATATTTTAATTTTTTTTTTTTCAGAAAGACACATATGTCATCAGTGATGTAATATCTGACGTCATCAGCAGAGGATTGCGGTCGCGTGAGTTATAGTTGCCTGCACTAACTATAACGGGGGAATTTCATTGTTTTTTTACTAGGGAAATGCCCAGCTAACTATAATATGTGTGAAACCTATGGTTTTTTAAGTGAATTTGCAAGGTTTTTTAAATGCTAATTCCTAACTATAACGTGTGTGAAACCTATGGTTTTTTCAGTGAATTTGTACGGTTTTTTAAATGCTAAGTTATGTATTTATTAATATATTTTTTAAAAAAAACTTTTTCACCGTGCGCGGACGGCGCGCGCACGGTGCGCTTCACGCACCGTGCGCTCGCGGTGGGCACACGGTGCGCTTCACGCACCGCGCGCCCACTTTACGGAGTTCGTGCCGTGCGCGCAGGGTGCGCTTCCCGCACCGTGCGCGCACAGTGGGCACGCGGTGCGCTTTGCGCACCGCGCGCCCACTTTATGCAGTTCGTGCCGTGCGCGCACGGTGCGATTACGCAGTTCATTCCGTGCGCGCAGAATTTTTTCCGTTTGGTTGGTGCGCGCAGGGTGCGCGCACTCCCCGATTTTTCTAAAAAAAAAATACAATTTTGGGCCCTTGGGGGTCTTTCTGGGACCCCCTGACCACAGCTAGGGGGTCAGGAACTGTCCATCCTGCCCCCTTTTCACGTTCTCCACCTTTGTTTTTCACCCCCTGAGAGTGCGAGAGACAAAATGGCGGCCGACACTTCCTGGTTTCGACCGATTCGAATGTTTATTAAGATCTAACAACCAATCAGAATTGCGCTCGCGCACGGCAGGGTGCGCGCACCGAGCGCGCACGCTGCACGCGTACAGATATATATGCTTTTAAATGCTATTTTCTCTGAAAATACTGAACAGATTTACACCAAACCTGCAAAAGGCACTTCATGGACCTTATGGCTACCTCTCTGCCAAATTTCACGTAATTCTGTTCAGCCGTTCGGGCTGTAGCTGCGACTAAAGTCCCTATAGAAAAATCCATGGTGAAAATGAGTTTTGGGACCCCCCCTTTTTCTCGGCCCCCGCTTGACGAATCACCCCGAGACTTTCAGGGTAGGAGCGGAGCGGAGCGCCCCATTAGTTTTGCAAATTTCGCGAGGATTCGTCAATCGGCGCCAAAGTTATTGAGATTTCCTATGGAAACTCGGTCCTAACTATAACTATCTACTGGCGACCGCCAGTAGATAATTACCTACTGGCGGTCGCCAGTAGGTAGTTATAGTTAGGACCACGTTTCCATAGGAAAACCTCAACATTCTATTTTGAATAACTTTGGCGCCGGTCGACGAATCCTCGCGAATTTCTCAAAATAGGTGGGGCGCTACGCTCCGCTCCTACCCTGAAAGTCTCGGGGGGATCCGTCAAGCGGGGGCTGAGATAAAAGGGGGGTCCCAAAATGCGTTTTTCCCATGCATTTTTCCATAGGACCTTTAGAACGAGCTACAGCCCGAACGGCTGAACAGAATTACTCAAAATTTGGCAGAGAGGTAGTCCCTAGGTCAAGGAAGTGCCTTTTGTAGGTTTGGTGTAAATCTGTTCAGTAGATTCTGAGAAAATAGCCTTTAAATCAATATATATATCTGAGCCCGCTTACGGTACGCTTACCGTACGCTTACGGTAAGCGTACGGTGGCGTGCGCGAGCGCGATTCTGATTGGCTCTTAGATCTTAGTAAACATTCGAATCGGCCGAAACCAGGAAGCGGCGGCCGCCATTTTGTGTATTTCACTCTGAAAAAAAAGAGTGAAAACAAGGAAAGGGGGCAATGAGGAGAGTTACAGATCCCCTAACATTTGTAAGGGGGTCAAAGAAGGACAGAAAAGTACAAAAAAAACATTTATTGATTTTAAAAAAAATCACGGGGTACGCGTACGGTAAGCTTACGGTAAGCGTACGGTAGAAAAAAAAAAAAAAAAAAAAAAAAAAAACAGATTTAAGTGTTTAGATATTAGGGGGCTCTAAAAAGAGCCGTTGTGTTTATGAAATGATTTTTTAGTGGTACCTACAAGTAAGTACCGATGCAGAGTCTAAGGTTCAAGAGGAAGACTCTGTTCCCTTCATCATTGAAGTGCACACCATCTCCTCTATAAATGTCTTGCATGTCATAACGCAAGTTGTTGTGGTAAATGGCACCCATACCATAGTCACGGAGGAAAGCAGAAACAGATTTGTTGACGTGCTTTCTTGCTTTGTCATCGCACCGCGTGCCCACCGTGCGTGCACGGCACTAACTGCGTAAAGTGGGCGCGCGGTGCGCGAAGCGCACCGCGTGCTCACTGTGCGCGCACGGTGCGCGAAGCGCACCGTGCGCGCACGGAACGAACTGCGTTAAGTGGGCGCGCACGCCACGAATGGCGTAAAGTAACTTAGCATTTAAAAAACCGTACAAATTCACTGAAAAAACCATAGGTTTCACACACGTTATAGTTAGGAATTAGCATTTAAAAAACCTTGCAAATTCACTGAAAAAACCATAGGTTTCACACATGTTATAGTTAGCGGAAATTTTACTGATAAAAAACCAATGAAATTCCCCCGTTATAGTTAGTGCAGGCAACTATAACTCACGCGACCGCAATCTTCTGCTGATGACATATGTGTCTTTATGAAAAAAAAATATTTGTAATATATGTATAGCTAAAAATGTATGGAAGAAGACATGGGCAAATAAGTGTCTAAATACAGTATTAGCATCAGCAGAGGATTGCGGTCGCGTGAGTTATAGTTGCCTGCACTAACTATAACGGGGGAATTTCATTGGTTTTTTATCAGTAAAATTTCCGCTAACTATAACATGTGTGAAACCTATGGTTTTTTCAGTGAATATATATGCATATATATATATATATATTACCTACCGGCAGTCGCCAGTAGGTAGTTATAGTTAGGACCTATTTTCCATAGGAAATCCGCAACATTCTATTTGGAATAACGTTGGCGTCGATTGATGAATCTTCGCGAAATTTTCCAAACTTTTGGCCAGCTCCGGTCCGCTCTTATCCTGAACATTTCACGGTGATTCGTGAAGCGGGGGCCGAGAAAAAAGGGGGGTCCCAAAACACATTTTCCCCATGCATTTTCCCATAGGACCTGTTGACGCAGCTACAGCCCAAAGTGCTGAACGGAATTACACCAAATTTGGCAAAGAGGTAGTCCTCAGTACAGACTCGTGCCTTTTGCTTAAATGGTGTAAATCCGTTCAGTAGTTCCTGAGAAAATCAAAAGTAGAATCACATATATCTGGGTGGAGCCTAACCACACATCTCATCGTGAGATCTGATTGGCTGTCAGCACTTCATCCAAGAAGTTTTGGCAGACATCTTGGGACCAATATACATGATAGCACCTCATTAAAAAGCATTGCAGTTAATAGAAGGTTTTAAGACTTTAGTTACATTATAAATCATTTGTTGGTGGAACCATACTCATTTTAGGAACTGTGGTGTGTTCTAAGGTGATTTTACTGTGTGAAAAAGCCTTCTGCTGTGATATCATGAATCATGTTTGAGAGAAAACTATTTTGTCATGCTTTTCCCACAGAGGTTTGGAAGGTGATCTATAAGCTAAACTGAGAGCATATTTTCTGTAAATTCACATTATCTTTCTCAGTCATGTGAGAATGAAGTCTGACATTCTCAGTAAAACATGTACATCCAACAAGGGCAGAGACTGTCAGTTGATTCCTTTGTGTTCTACTGCAGCTTCCCAGAGTGTTCTAAAGAACAACTAGAGCGCTAACAGTCCTACTTATGACAAACGTATGGCACACCTGAAGCCATCTTGGTTGGAATAAAGTGGTAACTCTTAAAACATTTAATTTAAAAAAGGAACAAAATGAGGGGGTTCATTTTGCTATAGAAAGTATGATTAGTGCTGCAGAAAGAAAAATTAGGGCACATTTTGAGTGACTTCTCAAAACCTCTTCTATTTCATTAAAAAATTCTTGACATGCAGACTGAAACATGCACTTTCAATACCAGCAGCAGACTTCCCTGGTGAACAGTAGCTTTACTACAGTGATCTAATAAGCAACTAGAGTGCTAACATTCTGAGTTTATGGCAAATGTGTGACACATCTGAATGCCTTCTTGATGGAATCAATGTAAAAAACTGAAAGTATTTACTACTGAGGAGACTGTAGTAAATGAGGAAATTAGGAAACATCATAACAGATAAGTCTCCCAAAATGGCCACCAGAGACAAAAGAGCCCAAATGTAGCCCAAATATCACCCAGATGTAGCCCAAGTATAGGCCAATGACAGAATGTCCCAGAATGTTCTAACGAACAACTAGAGCGCTAACAGTCTACTTATGACAAAAGTATGGCACACCTGAAGCCATCTTGATTGGAATAAAGTGGTAACACTTAAAACATTTAATTTACAAAGGAACAAAATGAGGGGGTTCATTTTGCCATAGAAATTATGATTAGTGTTGCAGAAAGAAAAATTAGGGCACATTTTGACTTCTCAAGTCCTCCTCTATTTCATTAAAAAATTCTGACATTCAGACTAAAACATGCACTTTCAATACCAGCAGCAGACTTCCCTGGTGAGCAGTAGGTTTACTACAGTGATCTAATGAGCAACTAGAGTGCTAACATCCAGAATTCATGGCAAATGTGTGACACATCTGAATGCCTTCTTGATGGAACCAAAGTAAAAAACTGAAAGTATTTCCTACTGAGGAGACTGCAGTAAATGAGGAAATTAGGAAACTTCATAACAAATAAATCTCCCAAGATGGCCACCAGAGACAAAAGAGCCCAAATGTAGCCCAAATATCACCCAGATGTAGCCCAAGTATAGCCCAATGACAGAATGTCCCAGAGTGTTCTAACGAACAACTAGAGCGCTAACAGTCTTACTTATGACAAAAGTATGGCACACCTGAAGCCATCTTGATTGGAATAAAGTGGTAACACTTAAAACATTTAATTTACAAAGGAACAAAATGAGGGGGTTCATTTTGCCATAGAAATTATGATTAGTTCTGCAGAAAGAACAATTAGGGCACGTTTTGACTTCTCAAATCCTCTTCTATTTCATAAAAAAATTCTGACATGCAGACTGAAACATGCACTTTACCAGCAGCACAATACCAGCAGCAGACTTCCCTGGTGAGCAGTAGTTTTACTAAAATGATCTAATGAGCAACTAGAGTGCTAACATTCAGAATTTATGGAAAATATGTGACACATCTGAATGCCTTCTTGATGCAACCAAAATAAAAAAACTGAAAGTATTCCCACTGAGGAGACTGAAGTAAATGAGGAAATTAGGAAACTTCATAACAAATAAATCTCCCAAGATGGCCACCAGAGATAAAAGAGCCCAAATGTAGCCCAAATATCACCCAGATGAAGCTCACATGTAGCCCAATGACAGAAGTGTGCAAAACGCTTATTTTTTTGTGTATTTGCAGTTTTATATAGTGCAGACTTGTCAGGTATTGGAGTGCTTTACATGAGCATTGGTTACATCACACAAGATCAAATTCATTTTGGTTGTAGACATGGGGAGATTAAGGTGCCTATTCCGATCCGGTAAAACCCTGGTACGAATCGTCGTACGGAGCGTTTTCTCCGTACGACTCGTACCCGGTAAATAACCCGTACAAACTAGAAAGTACGATTCGTACGGAAACCTGTTTCCGTACAATTCGTAGAAAAGACCGTACGGCTAAAAAACACGTACAAATGTGATCCGGGACAGCGCGAACGCGACATTCGCACGGAGTAAGGCAGCGTTTTACGGACCAGCAAGTACGATTCGTCCCCACAGCACTCCGCATGGCAATATTTTTACGGGAGCCAAAAAGTGCCGGAAAAGCTAAGTATGGTGCGATGCGTGAGGAAAAGGGGGCCCGGTATGCACCGTACCCCAGCACCGCATGTACGCACCGTACCCCAGCACTGCATGTATGCACCGTACACCCCCACCGTATGTACGCACCGTACACCCCCACCGCATGTACGCACCGTACCCCAGCACCGCATGTATGTACCGTATCCCCAGCGAGAAGCGCTGGGGGTACGGTGCGTACATGCGGTGCTGGGGTACAGTGCGTAGATGCGGTGGGGGTGTACGGTGCATACATGCAGTGCTGGGGTACGGTGCGTACATGCGATGGGGGTGTACGGTGCGTACATGCGGTGCTGAGGTACGGTGCGTACATGCAGTGGGGGTGTACGGTGCATACATGCGGTGGGGGTGTACGGTGCGTACATGCGGTGGGGGGTACTGTGCAGACGTACGCGGGAGGGGTGGGAGTCTGGGGGCGGCCGTATGACTCGTACCCCTTGCCCAGGTGTGCCCGGGGTAGGGGTGGTACACAGTTCGCTCCGTACGGGCCGTTTTACATACGAATGTGTTTTCGGAACGACGGTACGGATCGTACTTGTGCGCTCGGACTTTAGTTTTACGAATCGTACGTAAAACTGTCCGGGGACGTGTCATAGACTTTTCCCGAGGTCATTCGTATGTATTTTTACGGTACGAATCGTACTTGGCCGTTTGTACGAGACTTGTACGATTCGTACCTAACAAAATACGGATACGAATCATACTTGGCTGTTCGTACAGGACTTGTACGATTCGTACGTAAAAATATACGGATACGAGTCGTACGGGAAATCCTTTTAACGGATGGGAATCGGCACCTAAGTGATTTGACCAGAATCACAGAATGTTGAGCTGAAGCAGAAACTCCAACCTGGTTCCCCAGTTGCAAAGTCCGCAGCTCTGGAAGTAACACCACATCCTCTCCCCTAGGTGCAACATTTAATAAAGTGGCCAACTGGATAAAAAAACATAAAGATTACAAATAATTTAAAAGTTCTTTGTCGCTATTTGAAAACTCAGAAAATATGTCCTCATTTTAGTTTTTTAGAGCACTAACCATATGTTTGATGCAAATAAGACCCTCTCATACATGTAATTTCTAATGGAAATACTCTAGGTATTACAGTTTTGATTACATTAAGATGACGTCAGGCGTTCCACACTTTTGTAATAAATATAGAATGTTAGCAATCTAGTTGTTCATTGGGATACTGTTGAGAGGCAGAGGCCAGGGCCATGGACTCCGAAAATTGAAGGTAGGTAGGAGAGTGCAGATGCAACAATTTGACCACACTGGGCAGGCAGGAAGGGCAGTGGCAGCACAACAGACTATGGAGGGCAGTGGAAAGGGGGGCAGGGGCAACAAACCATCAATACAGGACTGGCAAGAGAGGCTGTGGCAATATAATAGACCATTGTGGGCAGAATGAAGAGGCAGTGGTAGTACAACCATACATGCCAACAGACCAGTTTCAGCCAGGATACGTCCAATGTTTTTAAGCTCAAATGGGCTTTACTTGATCTGTCTCCTATCTACAATCTCCTCTTTTTCAATGTAACTTAAAGGGGAAAATCAATACCCCAGTTTTTTTTCAAAATCTCCCTCTTACCAAGTTCAAAATGTTCGCAAGTATGGTACATTGGATCATGGTAGGCAGGGGGAATTGGGGTAGGGACATGGACTCGGATAACAGAGGACAGGAGGGACATGGAGAGGTGCACCAAACTGACCCTACAGGGCAGGCATCAGGGTTTGCAGCAGCACAATACACCACACAGCGCATGCGGGACTGGAGTGCAGCACAACAATCCATAGAAAGCAATAGGGAGGGGACAGGACCATGCACATGGACAACAGAGAACTGAGGGGAAAGAGGCAATGGTAGCTAGCTGACCATAATGGACAGACAGGAGAGAAAGCTGCAGCATAACAGACCATAAAGGGCAGGAGGGATGGATCAGGGGCATTACAATGGAACAGACAAGCCAGGAGGGAGGGAATAGGGGTCTGCACATGGAAACAGAGGGCTGGGGGCAAGGGGGCAGGGCAGGAGCAGCAAGATGACCATGGAGGTCAGGCAGGATGGGCACTAGAAACAAGACACACCATGGAGAGCAACAATGAGACTATGATGGCATACACACAGACCATGGAGGGAAGGTGGGAGGGGGTCAGGGGCAGCTAGCTGACCACACAGGGAAGGTGGGAGGGGCCATGGCAGCACAGAAGACCATGCATGGCATGCGGGAGGGTTAGTGGCAGCACAATGGCTATGATGGGCAAGAAGGAGGGTGCAGGGGCATGCACAAAGGACCATGGAGGATAGAAGGGAGGGTCAGGAACTGGGCACAGACAAGAGAGTTCAGGGGAAGGGGCCTCACAACAGACTGCGTGGAGGACAGGAGGTAGGGGATAGGGGCATGGCATGTGGGCAGGCAGGGTGGAGGTGGCAGGGACAGGTTACAGTCATCTGACAATGCTTGGCAGGTGGGAGGGGAGTGGCAGCTCAACAGAACACTCAGAGTAGATAGGAGTGGCAGGTCCATGGAACATGGTGGGCAAAAAGGATGGAGCAGGGGCATGCACAAAGACATCGTAGGGCAGGGGGAAAGAGAATAGGGGCAGCAAGCTAAGCACAGCGGCTAAGCAGGAGGTCAATGATGGGCCATAGAATTGGACAATGGAGGGCAGGAGGAGTGGACTGGTACATCATGCTAAATGGAGGGCAGTGGCAGCACATCAGACCATGCATGGCAGGAGGGAGGAGGTTAGTCCATGGATTCAGACAACAGAGGATAGGGAGGAGGTGGATAGGGCAGCAAGCTAACTGTTCAGAGAAGGTGGGTATTAGGAACTTTATTGTTTTTAAAATGTGTGTCTGTGCGAACTACTTAAAATATGAACAAGTATGCAGCATAATCTCACTTTTCTTCAGGAAGAAGAGGACGTTTGTGACTGTGACTCCGGGCTCACTTTGCAGAAACACCCCCTGACCCTCCACGCCCCATCGCAAAATGTAATGCCCATGAAAAGGGTAGGTGGACGCAGTGTTATATAGTACATAGTCCTGAGAGCACAATTGAAAATGAAAACTAGATATAGTATATGGTATAAACTATGCACCAAAAAGTGTGATATAAGATGAACCGGGCGTGAAATATAATATGCAATACATTGTGCGCAATGACAGATTCATTGGAGAGCGCGAGATAGCACAGGCACTAGCGCGTGCTATGCGATATGCGCCTTGGAGTGTAATATGCACAGGGCAGTGTTGTGCAACCTAACTAGTCTCTAAAGTTGTAATATAAAATATGTGCTGGGGAGTGTAACGTTGCATATGCATTGTGACAAAGATATGGATCCCAGATTGTAATATGTATGACATAGCGCTGTGCGTTATAACATAGGCATCGAGGAAGGCACGTTAGATGGGGCAATATAACCCGTGCGAAGGCAAGTGTGGCATGACATATTCACGGGGTGGTGTTACAGTGCACATGGGCTAGAGAGTGTCATAGCATACGCACTAGCTGGTGGAATACAACACAGAGGTGTGAGGCACTCGGTGGGCACTGGTGGGTGTAACACAGCATTGGGCTCAGCCAGGAGCACGCTGTGACTCTCAAGTGAGGTTCGTCTCCTTTCCAGAGAGTAAAATAAAAAGTATTACACATCCGGCGGTGGATGTGTGTTTTATTAACCGTGAGGGGGGTTTCTTGCATAGTTTGGTCGAATTTTTGTCGAATCCCCTTTGAATGGCTTGGTGTGCGTGTATATTAAATGTGCCCGTCAATAGCTACCCATGTTTGTATAAATAAACGACAAGGGTGTCTCCTTGGAGAGTACCCACCGGCGGAGGCGCCGGGATTAGGCACGGTAGGGCGTCAGACACGTCAGAGCTTCACTAGCGGTGTAAATACATTCCATGTGGATTCATTCTATGCATAGTCGCCTTTTAATGAATATCATGCAAATCGTCATGGTGATAGGTACATACGGTTTGTCCAGCATGTCCTAGGTGTTTCTATAAATATATTTTTTTTTAAAGTAATAAAAAACAAAGGCCGGCCCAGGGGGATGAGGTCCCCGGGGTCATAAGTGGCCTGAGGAGAGGGGCAACGCAGCCCCCTCCTAAAGAATATTTTTTTTAAAAAGGCCATGACCCGGGGGTTGGGGTCCCCAGGGCCGATTAAGGCCTTGGGAGGGCCAAATTTATTTTTTCAACAAAAATAATTAGGGTGCAGGCCCTGGGGATGGGGTCCCCAGGGTGAGTAAATTAGAAAAAGAAGGGGGGCCACACAGCCCTCCTTCTTAAAAAAATAAAATAAATAAAAGACCGGCATCGCGCCGGAGGCCACGCCCACTCCTTGTAGCACTCTGCAAACGCGCCCCCTGGCCAGTTGTAAGTTGGGGAATGAATTCCCCTTCAATACTGAGGGTCCCTGAGGGCCAACTAGCCAAACAGGTATCTCCAGTATGCGCCAGGGAGCTGCGTTGCAGACAGGTGTTCTGAGGCCTCGCCCCTTTTTACACCTCTATGCAACGCAGCTCTGTGGCACTTACTGGAGGTACCTAGTGGGCTAGTTTGACCCTAGGGACCCTTAGGATTCAAGGGGACTTAATCTCTAAACATAGAACGGCCACAGGGCGCGTTTACACAGTGGTGAACGGAGGGGACGGGACCTGAGGTGACGTGTGCAAACACGCCCTGTGGCGCGTTTTAAGTTGGGGAAATAATTCCCTTTCAATCCTGAGGGACCCTGGGGGCCAACTAGCCCACCAGGTGCTTCCAGTAAGCGCCACTGCTCTGCGTTGCAGAGAGGTGGTGCAGGCTGTGCCCCTTTTTACACCTCTCTGCAATGGCGCTTACTGGATGTACCTAGTGGGCTATTTTGCCCCTAGGGATCCTCAGGATTCAAGGGGACTTAATCTCCCAACTTAAAAAACGGCCACAGGGCGAGTTTACACAGTGGGGAAGGGAGGGGACGGGGCCTGAGGTGACGTGTGCAAACACACCCTATGGCGTGTTTTAAGTTGGGGAAATAATTCCCCTTCAATCCTGAGGGCCCCTGGGGGCTAACTAGCCCACCAGGTGCTTCCAGTACGCGCCACTGAGCTGCGTTGCAGAGAGGTGGTCCAGGCCGTGCCACTTTTTACACCTCTCTGCAACGCAGCTCTGTGGCACTTACTGGAGGTACCTAGTGGGCTAGTTGGACCCTAGGGACCCTCAGGATTCAAATGAACTTAATCTACCAACTAAAAACAGCCACAGGGTGTGTTTACACAGTGGTGAAGGGAGGGGACGGGGCCTGAGTTAACGTGTGCAAACAAGCCCTGTGGCGCATTTTAAGTTGGGGAAATAATTCCCCTTCAATCCTGAGGGACCCTGGGGGCCAACTAGCCCACCAGGTGCTTCCAGTAAGCGTCACTGCGCTGCGTTGCAGAGAGGTGGTCTAGGCCTTGCCCCTTTTTACATCTATCTGCAACGCAGCTCTGTGGCTCTTACTAGAGGTACCTAGTGGTCTAGTTGGACCCTAGGGACCCTCAGGATTCAAGGGGACTTAATCTCTCAACTTAAAACGGCCACAGGGCGTGTTTACACAGTGGGGAAGTGAGGGGACGGGGCCTGAGGTGACGTATACAAACATGCCCTGTGGCGCGTTTTAAGAGGTAGTTTTAATCCCTTGCCCTATTATATACTAGGGGCTTACAGAGGAGGTCATGCTGATCACAGGGGGACCCCAACGCATAGTGTTCCCTAGTGTATGTAGGTGTTTTCACTGTATTCTGAGTGTCTTTTAACATAGCACTGGCTCTAGGACTGGTTAGTCAGGGCTTCATTCTGCTCTTCTGTTTGTTCTTTCTGCACGTTATCCTTCTTCCTGCACTTTTCTTCATCTTTAAAGACTTCTGTTGCTTCTTTCTGCATTTCTTTTTTTTCTTTCTGTACATTTTTTCTTCTTTCTTCACATGTCCTATCTCTGTAGGCATAGTTAGAAATTAGCATTTAAAAACATTTGAAATTCACTGAAAAAACCATAGGTTTCAGGCACGTTATAGTTAGGAATTAGCATTTAAAAAACCTTAGAAATTCACTGAAAAAACCATAGGTTTCAGGGGCGTTATAGTTAGCTGGACTTTTCACTCGTACAAAACCATTGAAATTCCCCCGTTATAGTTAGTTCAGCTAACTATAACTTGCGCGCCCGCAATGCACTGCTGATGACGTCACATATTACATCACTCATGACATGGTCAGTGACATCACTCATGAAATCACTCATGACATCTCAAATGACATAATTGATGACATCATCCTTGTGATAGAGTGGCAGACCTCCTCTCCCCCTAATATAACCTTTGATACACACATTCAAAAATAGAAACTAAAATTTTCAAAACAATGAACATACCAATATCAGTTACAACAACCTATTCAGTAATTCTAAGATCCGCATACACATCCACTCATTCACCAACAGTCCTATACAGTCACTCATACATGTACTCACTCATCATATGTACTGATACACCTCTACATCCTGTTACACAACGCCACTCATCCATAGTTACTCACACACATAGTCACTTATGCTAATAAAGAATCAAACATCCATTTACTTGCATATACAGTTATACACACATCACCACACTTACTTCTACAGAAACTTACACATACTTAGTCTTTTAAACAATCACTTATAGAAACACATACTTATTCATAAAGGAACTCTTTCAATCTCTCACTCTCACATATACTCACTTATATACACCAATAGTCACATATACTAGTTTAAAACATATGTAGTTACTCATGAAGACACTATTGAGACAGTCATTCACTCACTAACACACCCATGCACACACTCATCCACCCATACAGTCCTGCACACATGCTGTCTTCAACACATACAAACAGTGAGTCACTCATTCATGCACCTATGCACTACCTAATACCCCCCACCGAACCATACAGACACTCAGACACTCATACTGATACTCAAAAAACCAACGAATAACCTATATAGACACTCATGTAGCTACTCACCAACCCATGCAGCCACGTATACACAAAGTGAGAGACTGATACAGATATTTACATATTTAAACATTACTCACTAAGCCATGTATTCACTAAGATACACTTAATCAGTCAGTTATACAATCAATTTTTCAAAAACAAATCATCCATTTAGACACTTATATACCCATTTATTCTTCAATCGACCTTGAGATATACATATATAAAACATATGTAATTTTCAGAAAAACACACATTCACTGGATGATATCATCAGTGATGTCATTTGAGATGTCATCAGTGATGTCATGAGTGATGTCACTGAACATGTCATGAGTGATGTAATATGTGACTTCATCAGCAGTGCATTGCGGGCGCGCGAGTTATAGTTAGCTGAACTAACTATAATGCGGGAATTTCAATGGTTTTGTACGAGTGAAAAGTCCAGCTAACTATAACGCCCCTGAAACCTATGGTTTTTTCACTGAATTTCTAAGGTTTTTTAAATGCTAATTCCTAACTATAATGTGCCTGAAACCTATGGTTTTTTTAGTGAATATATATATATATGATTTCAACAAGCTTTTATGGAGTCCTCTGTGGTCTAAACTGCACAAATGGTCAGTTCCTCCCTGAAGTTTGAAGGCTATACAGCTCCTGTATACAAACACCTGGTCAAAATAAAAACTGGAAACCAGTGTGCAGTCTTGCATAAAATATTTAACATTGATGAGCTATAGCAAGGCAGTGTATTAGCCCCTGAACTGTTCAGTCTTTCACAGCCGATATCTAAGAGGCATTGGGCAGAATTAATTCAGACACATCTACATTAGTCAATTTGCTGTTAGCAATGTTTTCAGTAAAACACCAATTGATCTGCAACTTTTATTAGATGAACAGGGAATCTACTACAACAGCAACTGTCTAGAGATCAACTGGTATCAATCAAAAGTTATAGTAATAATTACCACAACATCTTCTATAAAAGGAAAATGAACTTGGCACATCAATAAGTGCAAAATGGAACTGTGACCTGGTACAAATACCTGGGAATTCCCTTGGGTGTAGTCAAGTGTAGTCATGAAATATTGCCATACTTTATGAATCTTCACATTTCGTGATTTTGCAAACACTCACAGGGCTGGGAAAATAAAGTCACTGGATCCACAAGATCTTCCTTCAGTCCACTCAAGCATGTTTTCATATATTAGGAATTAATATATAACTAAGAAAGGGATGTTTCCATTTGTAAAAAGTATTGCATTTTGATGTGAGTGGTAGCTCAGTGAAGCAAACAAATGCTGCCTCTGCATGGATCTGTGTTTGATGCCATGATCACAGGTTGAAGCCACTGCAAATCCTTAAACTCTTTCACATTTGATAAAATGAGTACCATGGAGTTGGTTAACAATAAATGCCAAAGACTTGACAGCAATTGCAAAAAAGTGAGATGCCATGTGGTGAGTGAGTGATCTAGAAGTAAGCTTACATTATTATTACTATTGTTATTATTGTGTTCTTATAGCGCATAGCTACCCAGAGGGTTTCACAGTGCTCAGAGGACAGATAGAGCAGCTTTAATGAGCTAAAAAAAAGCTAGCTTTTTAATTCCTTGTGGAAGACAGATCGGGAGGCGCAATGTTTCAGGGATTCAGGAAGGGAGTTCCATAACCTGGTACCCATATTGTAAAAAAATAAGTGCAGGGGCTCTCATTAGGAGGCAGCTTGCACTAGCTCATTTCTCCTGTTAGCGCCGCTAAAAACAGATCCCACTGCTAACTATGAAAGTGGGGAGAGGACGTGGCACATTGGCCAAAGCTACCAACTTCAGAATTAACTGGTGCTCATGAAAAGTGCTGGTGTTGGTGATTAAGTGCAGTGGTGAGCACTGGAAACAACCGGCTCAAATTAAGCACTGGCACTAAGGTTCCAGGCACCCTACATTTATATACCCTGTCACCAGCATAGCTATGAGGGGGCCTTTACAACTCTAGAGCATAGAAAGGTCCTGACAGCTCAGTCAAGCCAGCAACAATTTACAGCTGTAAGCAGAGGGCTCAACCGGGTCCTACTCAACCCCATGAGCAGTGGGCACCCTCAGATGGGGTGAGGGGATGGGGGAGTGAGGGTTGAAA
Organism: Triturus cristatus; assembly: GCF_964204655.1. Lineage (NCBI taxonomy): Eukaryota > Metazoa > Chordata > Amphibia > Caudata > Salamandridae > Triturus > Triturus cristatus. The sequence continues at coordinate 979,356,690 of NC_140587.1, forward strand.
CAGGAACTACCCTGGCATTTTCCTGAAGGTAGGATCATTGTGCACACCTCAGATGGGACAGTAGAACCAGTCATTCTACTCCATCCACTTCAAACCTCAAGGCCCCCTCATAGGGAGCCAGTTTTCACTGCCCTACTGTGATAGCACCTCCTTGCCATCCAGGGAAGCTGGGCCACATAGCACTTTACCAGCTCTGCACAGCTAACTTCACTCACATCCAACATGCCTTCCATCTCAAACACAAGGAATTAACTCAAAAGCACCAAGACAGCTACAGCCTGTTTTAAACCCTCAGGCTAAATAGAGATACATGGAGGTTCAGGAGGAATAGACCAGTAGATCAGAAAACAGCCCTGGTCCTTTCAGCAGTCACGTGTGTTCGCAGGCTGGTTCGCCAAGGAAGGTAAACGCTGACAAGGGCAGTAAAAAGATACAAGGCCAGGAGACTGTCAGGAGCAGGATGGTCCAGAGGTGTGTGAAGGTGCATGAGATGTGTTGCTGGACAGGAGGAGGGAGCATTAGAGTCAGGAGAGCTCCGGGCGGCTGATGTGGTTCAGGGTGGGGAGATAAGAAAGAGATTGATGCATTCGTTTATTACTTTGGGATTATATTATTGTGTAGGGCTATGGGACAGAGGATTTGATTTTGAGAGTTTGTCGTGCCTCGACAAAAACATCCTTTAACCAAATGTAAAGACATCAGGGCATGCCTATAGCTCCTTGAAAGTTTCTCCCAAAAACGTCCATACATACCTACGCTCCCCAATACACCGAAGAGACTTTCAGCCGCCTTGTGTTCTCAAAAAGAGATCAACAGAAGAAGTGATAGAAGGAAATATTATGGAATTAATTCTTGCAATATTCACCCTAGAGGGGAAGTTGGGTGGGACACCCAAGAACCAAACCCAAGCTGACATCTTCTAGTAACATACACCAGTCTAGCGGGAACTGCAATAATTGATCCAAGGTAACTCTGGTGACACCTGAAATTCCCCTTGCCCATACATGAGCAAGAACACTAAAGCCGAGCTTGCCACCACCAATAGAAATGCATAGCTTCCCTTGCCCATATATGGGCAAGAAGAGTTTACCACCATCAATAGAAATGCGTAGCTCCCACCACCCTCTTCTATATCCGCCATGATATCTCTCTATGTATATTTTTTCACTTTTTTCTGCAGACGTAAGCTGGCCCAATTTGATTAAAAACGTTCTTTCTCCTGTCACGGCACATATAGGTTTGGTTTTGCTCTATATTTCGTTGGAGTGCTAAATTTGAAAACCCATAGACTACTCCTTGATGCTCTCAGACTTCGTGTGGCCAAGTGCCCCTTTTTTTGCGGTTTTGTATAGCGCAAACTCGACCCGAAGGTATTGGACTGCTTTACATTAGCACCAGTTACATTTCACCAGAGAAGATTCATTTTTTGGAAGGCACGGGGAAATTAAGTGATTTGCCCAGAATCACAGGATAGTCGACCCCGAGACTCGAAACCCGATCCCCGGAAATTCTTACCACATTGTACTCAGTGAAGGCTTCTTCGTACAGTTTTCAACTTTCGAATTTGTGGCCTCAGCCTGTCCGAGTTTTTGCGAACTACCCAAAACGTTTGCTAGGTTTTCCGTGAAGCCCAACAATAGCAATTTGAAAGCGCACGTGCCAGAGAACACTCTCTCCCGTAAATCCCTCTTTGCTTAATTCATTCATTTTTTCCCCACAAAGCATTCGTCTCAGTCTAGGCTTTGAACTGCTTACTACTACCAGACACAGTACTTCTACTTACTGGCTGATCGATGCCCTCAACGCAACGCCACAGTCGTCGGGGGTCGTGCCGACTTGAACGCGATGACTCTTGGTGAGCTGCTGCACGCTGCGGTGGTTATGCTGGGGCGTGGCAATGTGAATAAAATCTGCGCACATTGCCGCACAGCCCCTACCCCAATACAACCAAAATCCAGCCCAAATCAGTGTCCTCCGGCGCTGCGGCCCGCCCACAGGCAAGTGGCTAAGACCGCCGCGGCGCGCAGCAAGTGCCGCCATCAAACCAGTTATATATTTAAATGTATTTATGAATAATGAATTTCCTCTGCAGCAGGCTAAGTGTCTAAGTTCCACAGCAACACTTTTAACCACCGGTGCTGTGACCCACTCAGGAAATGTGAAAAACAGGCAGCGGCTGCACGAGTGTACAGTAGTAAGTTAAATTGAAAAATAAATGTGACTTGCGCAGCAGATGCATACTGTAGACCCGGCCCTGTCAAATAAGTGCCGGTGCTAAGCACCGGAAAGCACCGGCACAAATTAAGCCCTGATATAGGAAAAGGAGCACCCACCCATATGGGAGCGTTTGACTCTCGGAACAGTGAAAAGAAATTGGTTGCTTGAGCACAGAGTGCAAGCGCAAAGGTAAGGGAACATCAAATTTTGCCCCATACTGACATTGATTTTATACATGTAGCAGAGTGCTTTGAATTTGATATGCTTATTCACAGAAAGCCAGTGGAGATGGTAAAGAAGGACGGACATTGAGGACTATTTGGGGAGGTGAAACAAGAGCCTGGCTACCAAATTCTGTAAAACCTGACGGCATCCTATCACTGCCTTATCTGCCCCTAGATTGGAGATGTTGCGGTAATCAAGCCAAGAGAGTATCAAGGCTTGAATGATTGTTCTCTGAGCAGGAAAATGGAGTATCCACAGAATCTTCTTGAGTCATTTTATGGTGGAGAAGAATGTAGTGTCAGCTTTGCCTGCCAGTGACTCCATGCACAAGGAAGAGTTCAGCTAGAAGCCAAGGTTCTTCACTTTCTCAGTCGGTGTGGGAGACGTACCCAACATGGCAGGCCAGTAGTGGGGCCCCTAAAGCTGGGGATTCTTATCCAGTACCATCACCTCAGTCTTGTCAACATTTCATTTCAGGGAGTTGGTGTTCATCCAAGTGGGGACAAGACCAAGGCAGGAGTTAAGATCCTCTGAATTGACTTCCCACTCTGACGAGAGAGAAAAGGTAATCTGGGTGTCATCAACGTTTGAAAACAGGGTCAGTCCGCAACTTTCCACCAGGTCCACAAGAGGGCGGATGTAGATATCAAAAAGCATAGGGTGATGGCAGATCCCTGTGGGGCTCCCGAGGTGAGTGGATGTGATTAAGATGCTGTCTTTATCGAAAAGACTTGGAAAGTACGATCCAACTCGAAGGAGGATATCCATGTCAGCGCTGTGCCTTGGAGGCCAAATTAGGTCAGGCTTTCAGTAAGAATATCATGCAACACAGTGTTGAAGGCCGTGCTGAGATCTAATAGAATCAGTGCAGCAGTTATGCTCATATCTAGGAGCTTCCTTTGATGTTCTGTAACTCCCAGAAATACAGATTCAGTGCTGTGACCAGCTCTGAATCCTGACTGAGAAGAATGAAGAGCATCCTGGGTCTCCTCAAATGAAGTACGCTGGGAGTTTATATGTTTTCCCAGTATCTTAGAAAAATGGTTAGCGGAGAGATTGGTTGAAAGTTGGACTAATTGTCCATGTTGCAAAGGGATTTCTTTAATAGAGAGAGAACCATGGCATGCTTTCATGCTTTCAGCAGAAGCCCCATGCATAAGGAATAATTTAGGAGTTCGACCACCCGTTGCATAAGAAGTGGGCTTAAGATGCTCAGTTTGGCTAAGGGGAGAGAATCTAATGGTGAACCTGGTTTGATTGACTTCAATAAGTCCATCGGGCGGGGTAGTCCCATGGAAGTAGGGACTGCAGTCTAGCAGGTAAATCACCTGTCACTGAGGGGTTTCCTTGTCTAATGGGGGAGTGACCAGAATTAGAACGAGGTCTATCGATCCTAAGCTGGATGTTCTCATTTTTTTTCATGGCCAGAGTAAACTGAATGTCTGCCACCTTCTTAACAGAAAAGTCAGCAAACGCCCCATATTGAGTTTGCAACAGTGAGGGGGACTGATCAATGTTGCTGGGGTCAGATAGGTCTTGGACTACTTTAAAAAGTGTTTTGGGCAATATTGTGCATGAGAGATTTTTTCTGAGTAAAATAAGGCATGTGCATTCCTGCAGTGCAAATGGTACAGGTTTAGAGCTAATGTATTTTTTATTATTAGATTTACATCATATCACTTTCTCCATGCCCGTTCTAACTGCTTGCAGAGTTTATTTTCAGCCTGTAAGGACTCATTGAGCTAGGGCATGGTGGGGTGCTGCCTTAGCCAGAATTTCAGTTTAACTGGTAAAATTGTATCTAAGGAAATCCAAAGCCAGTTATCAATCGAAGGTTGATCAAGATTAACCTGATGTGCTAGTTGTATATGGTCCTTTGCAGGCTTGCATTAAAGGTGGAGGTGTCAAATTTGGCCATGTTTCTGGCCATAACCTTAGGTCTGGCTGCTGTCGACGTAGGGGAGGAGTAAAAATGTATAGAAAAAGGTACTGCAAAGTGAACAGACCACCATAGCGGAATAGGCAGACCAATAATGATGCTTGTGATGTTAGAAAAGATGGGGTTTAGCAAATGGCCTGTTTTATGAGTGGGAGAAAAGTTTAATACCTTAGTATTCAGGTAGCAGAGTAGCATCTTCTAGATGCAAATTAAAGTCTCCTAGCAAAATTAAGTTGTCGTTTTAAGTATCAAGGGATAGACTGCATCAGGAATTGAGGAACACCAATTCCTGGTGTAGCCAGGGGGGTGTAAATAAGAGCAATAGAGAGCCTCAAGTCCAGGTGAAAAAAACAAGCTTTCACAGGCCAGAAAAGGTAGTCTCCTGTCTTTTCTGTACAATCTCTTTTGAGAATGTTTATATTCACCCAATTTTCATTATGTGATGCAGTGATGCTTGCATTATTCGAAAATGCATGGAATGCCAATGTCAGCAATTGACTTTGCTTCAACTGCATCACTGTTTTCTATGAAAGACTAAAATATTTGATGAGTCTGCCCTAGACACCCTGTTAGAAATGAACCTGATGTGATCGACTGTGCTCAGCTCTAATATGTCAGCCAAGTACTGCCAAAGAAAACACAAGGAATACTAATGTCATATCCAAATGAAAAACACCTTTGAGTACCACATTTAGAATCTAAGCTGTGACTTTATTCCTACCCAGCCCATGAAAAAACACTTGAAATATGGTCACTGATAACAGGCTCTGACAGATTGCAGGCCTGCATTATGTTTATAGGGTTCAAATGGATTCAGGATACTATGCTTGTCAATTATTGTATTCACCCTGTGGTTCCAGTTTAGAGGACTAAAGAAAGACTAAGGGGCTGATTTAGAGTTTGGTGAACAAGTTTATCCATCACAAACATGACGGTTATCTTGTCTGCCTTATTAAAAGTCCATTATATGCTATGGCACTTGTAATAAGGTGGACAGGATATCTATCACATTTGTGATGTAGTAACCCTTCCACTACATCAGGCCCTAAGAAAAAGCACAACACAACCTAAATAAAACTTAGTTCAGCTATCACAATTTCAAGTAGACAATGACCAGCTCCTTATGTGTGATGGATTTAAAAGTAAAGCGTTAAAGAAATGGGGGCCACAACAACTTGCTAAAGGAATCTTTGGCAAGTTACTGAACAAACAGGTTTCTGTGCCATTTATTCTTGTGCTTTCTGTGGAGGTTATTTATACGTTCTTTTTTTATTCTTTCTTTAGTACAGGAACAACAGAGCCAGATGTTGTATGAACAGAGACAATGCTACCAAAGGTGGTGGTAGGTCATGTAGAGAGTGATCATCGCTCACAGAAAATCATGTTGTCATTTAATCTATCACACCACACCCCGCCAAGGTCAACAACCTGTGGAATATGCATGGAGAACCTTAAAAGGCTCAAATAGACCATTTATTCTACTGGCATTACCATTGTTGCATGCAGGGTGCTTTTACAGTACAGTACAACCAATGCATCACCAACCATAGCATGGATAAACCTCACTACACAGTTACTCACTGAATTTCACCAACCTACCGGTCAACATGTGATTTGCAACGACATTATCATCACAACCACAATCAAGGAGTTGAGAAAAAAATACAATGCAGCCTTGAGACGAGTTTGGAAATCCCCAGGGGTCAGGGAGCCCCTCACTGCATTCAAGCAAGCCCAGAGAGCCTACAGGCAGGTAGTCTTTGCAGATAATCACAAATGTTCAGAGCATTTATCATTTAACATTACTCCAAGCGAATAAGAAGCCTAAATCCAGGGGCTATTGGTCTCTAGTGAACAAACAAATGAATGGCCAAACGGGCCAGGACTGTGCTAACATGTTAGAAGCAAAATGGGCATCTTTATTAACCACTCATTTTGAAGCAGATGAGGAGGAAGCCAGCTCTGTCGACAATAGGGTAAAAATGGCTCCCCCAACTGGGATCAGATCCTCTCATCAAGATTTGATTCCCTTGATCCTGACTGTCCCCGGGGAGGAAGATAGCTCCACGGACAGCAGTGTTAGAATGACACCCATAATAGACATTGGAGCCTCCCTCCGACACTGGGACCCTTTGCATCATAACACTAGGGACCGGACCGCTTTCACATCCCGAATAGTGTATGCCATACCAAAAGGAAGATTGGATGGGGATCCTGAGCCCAATGCCTTGCCACAGGCATTATACAAACAAGACATCAAATTCTGAGCTGAGCAGTATACCACTGTTTTTTACTACTGTCAATGGACCTAGCAGATACCAGACTCCTGGCGAGGTGCCATAATATATCCGATTTATAAAGGAGGCACAAGATCAGAACCAAAAAACTGCAGGTTGATAGCCATCCATGACAATGATGCCAAATACCACGCCAGCCTGCTACTGTCAGATCTATTGCTATGGGTGGAACAAAATTAGTTGATCCCCTAAATTAAACAGGGTTTCTGGTAAAATCAGGGACACTTACAAACCTCACGGCAATATCTGTTCTCACGGATAAAGCAACAGCCTCAAAATCTTTAATACATTGTTGCTTTGTTGATTTCAAGGCGGCATTTGATTGAGTTCCAAGAGGATCCCTCTGGGCTAAGTTATTGAAATGAGAAATACCATGGAATTACTTGGAGGCCATACTCCAGCTACACTATGACATATGAATACATATTAAATTGGGTGACAAAGCCCACATTTCCAGAAACATAATGACATTGTGAGGAGTAAAGCAGGACTGTGTGCTACCCCCCTCTTTTTAATGTGTTCATTGCCGACTTACAGCAGTCATTGATGTCATCAATATTCACTCCCAAAAATAGGCGGCATGTGGAACAGTATCCTGCTGTACGCTGATGATCTTTTTTTATTTGTTTTATTGCATTTTACTAAACAGTTGCATATACATGTAACCAATCAAGGACGGTGCATGGTATATAGTGTTAAAAAATGACAGATATTTGACACATCTCAAGTCCAACAGCAGTCCCATTCGGAATATACTGTACTTCAATCCGTTTATCCTAGGTGCAATTCCTCGAAGGTGTGACGCATTCATAGCCCATATCAAACAGTAAGAAAACCAACTAGGGAAAAAAGGGGGAAAATAGGGGGAAGCCTCCTCCTAATGCGTGTAGTCTGTCTCGCATCCCAACCATCATTCATCTACTATCCTTCTGCTAAGGTTCTTGCCTGTAGGGCGCTGTCCAGGGGAGCCATTATCCTGCACTCTTGTTCGGAGGTAATAATAATACACATTTGTAAAGCGCGAACAATCACCCGTAAGGGTCTCTAGGTGCTGGGGGCCATCGGGAAGATAAAGCAGGCTATTGCACAGAGCCATATGGTGCTGGGCTAATCTGCCGCTGGCACCGGGGAACGAACCGTGATCCCCAGATTCCGGAGTCAGTCGCCCTGGCCGCGGTGCCACACCTCTTCAGGTACAGCTGCAATGGCTCCCGAATGTTCCTGGGATGCGCCTGTGCAGGCATCAGGTCCCAGTAGGCAGATAGCTGTCCATGGCAAAACACAGCGTCTCTAAGCCAGTCCGCCTCACAGGGAATCTGGCAGCGGCCCTTTGTTCATCACAATTCTATGTTTAGCGAGCAACAGGAGCATGGATGCATGGATTCTAGTTTCCTTCTCTCCGCAGGCACACATCCCACATATCCCAGTAACACTGTCAGGGGTGCGCTCTCCAAAGTGAACTCAAGAATCTCATCCAGTTCCCCAAAGCCAGTCTCACAGTATTGTCTCACAGGAGGGCAATCCCATCCCAAGAAGGATGCCGTAGGTGCCCGACACCACACACATCTCGCATCCTCACTCAAGCCTACCCTATGCCACCACTCTGGTGATCCGTATAGTTTGTGTATGGATTGAAAATGTATCAGGCTCAACCTATAGTTGGGGAATAACTCACATGTCTGCGTGCAACAGAATTCCCACTGGTCCTCCTCGATAGATGTGCTCAGAAGCTCCTCCTTTTCCCATCATGCTCCAGGGTTGTACACCGGTGCCTAACGCTGCATGCCTGCATAGAGCCGCATAATCAGTTTGCTGTCCAAGGAGTTAACCAGGAACTGGTCAAGTACTTGGAAGACGCCTCTGGGAAGGAAGCATAGCAGGCCTGCAGCACAAAGCTGGTAGTAGGTCAGTCTGTCTAGTCCATCCAATTACTCCCCCTCCGTCCTCCCACTCGGTTCCCCAAAGGTACCCCCCCGGGAACGCATCTCCCATTGTGGTAATGCAGAGCATCCTCCATGTATTGAAGGACCCCGCATCTGCTGTAAATGGAAACGTGGGTTACCTTAGCAGTGGCACAGAGGGGGCGTACAGCACTGCTAGCCGTGCTCTGAACCTCAGTCCAAGCCAGGGCCAGACTATGCATCCAACAGCATCCACCTGCAGTCGCGGCCTGGTCTGAGCTCTATATAGAGTCGTGACCAGCGGCGTCGGCATTGCCTGATCATGTTCTGGTGCTGTGTGTGCCGTCAATTGTGTGGGGGTATATCCAATGAAAACTAAATTGAGCTTGTGCGCAATTATATTAAAGCTCCATATCCAGTGCTCCCAATCAACCCAGCTCAGAGGGCAGGGTTAAGGTTTCGCAGGAAACCTGGTTTATTTGCCGGCCCTGGCAAGAGATATAAGATTTGATCATAATCTGCATCTAAACGCGCTACTGAGGGGGATTGGGAGGTTGATGAACAAGTAAAGAAACTTGGAGAGGATAACCATTTTTGCTATTGCCAGCCGCCACCCCCATGGACAACGGCAGTCGCCCAACAGCTCCTCAATCCGCTCTCCATCCATTCCATAAGTGTGACATAGTTGAAATGCCATAGTTCCTCAGTATCGTGACTCAGCCAGAATCCCAGGTATTTTTTAGGCGGCCATCTGCCCAAGCGAGTGGATACTCTGACTGAAATCGCTCAGTGGCAGCCGTCAGTGGGAATATCATCAATTTCCCCCAGTTTATGTGTAGGCCCAAGAATCCTCCAAACTGTGTGAACTCCCTAATGAGAGGTTCAAGATTTTCTACTGGGCATCAGCGTATAATGATACCAGTATCACCCGCGGCATGAATGCAAGCCTGCGGTGTGCATGATGCTGTCTTAACCGGACCACCAGGGGCTCCATGGCAATGGCAAATAACAGGGGCGATAGCGGGCATCCCTGCCTCGTGCCCCGGGTCACTGAAAAAGGGTGAGATATCACACCATTGATTCAAATTCTTGCAGTTGGATTAGTGTACAGGAGAGCAATAAGCTTGATAAATTTGGAGCTGATCCCTATTCTTGATAACAGCGCGAATAAGTGGGGGCATTCGAGGGAGCCGAATGACTTAGTGGCATCCAAGAAAATTGCTTTCGCCTGGAGAGATGGATCTATTTCCTGCATTATAGCAACAAAGGGGCACAGGTTAAGACGTGGCCTGTACAGTGACAAAGCCATCCTGATCCGGTCGCATTATGACAGGGAGCAGTGGGAAAAGTTTTGATGCGATGAGTTTGGCTAAAATTCTATTGTCTAAATAAATCATAGACAGCGGCCTATAAGAATCACATCTCGTCGGGTCTTAGTCCGGTTTTAAAATTGTGATGATGAGCACCTCTCGCAGCAATGAGGGAGCTCACCCTTATGCCTCACCTCCTCGTACATATTTAAAAGGTGTGGCACTACCAGTATTGTATATTCTTTATAAAATGCTACAGACAGGCCATATAGACCAGGATTCTTATCCCCGTGTAAAGCACAGACGATCCTAACCACCTCATCTTCTAAAAACAATTCATCCAGATATTTCCGATGTCTGTTTTTTAGCCACAGCAACTGGATTGAGTAAAAAAACTCAGTAAAATCTGAGGGAACGTCCGTTTGAGTTGCTGTGTAAAACAAGGAGTAAAAGGAATATCATCTCGGTCTGGACTGCCACTTAGCCAATCGCTGCCTCGTTGTTAGAGGTGTGGAGCTCGCTGATATAACTACTGGCCCAGGGCTTCCTGAGTAGACCTGCTAATGTCCTGCCAGCTTGGTCTCCCTCTCCATACCTTCTGGCCCTAGCATCCTTTCCCAAAAAGTGAGCCCTTGATCGGCAGCCTTCTCAAACTCCCCTATCTTGCTCCTTATGCATACCCAGACTTCTTTATCATTAGTGGCAAAGAACTCACTCTCCAGGCCCCTTATCTCCTCTTCCAGCCATTTGAGATCAGCCCACAATGACTTAAGATCACCCGCCTGCCTAGCAATACATTCTACCCTATATGGGCTGAAAAAACATCAGGGAGGAGGTTGGTCCTACAGCGGTTACAGAATCACGACGGAACATTCCTATAAGTACCTACGGGTGCACAATAACACCAAATGCTGTTGGGTAAAACAAAGGGAAGAAGTAGAAGCAAAAGTCCTGATTCTTCAGGTGACGCTATTGAAACTAGCGATAAAGTTACTGGGCCCAAGTCTCTCTCCATTAACAGCAGTTAGAGGGCCAAAATCTCCCTCTCTTAAAACCTATGGCCAGGAAATTATGTTAGGAAGAGACAACAGCCTGCTGAATAAACTCGTTGTCAAGATCTACAAACAAGTACTTTGACTACCTAAATCTTCATCTCCTGCCCAGGTCGGGCTTGAAATTGGCCTCCCTGATCAATGGGCGGCAGGTGCTGGTGCCTATCTCAACCTGTGCCATAAGTTACGACGGGCCAGGATCGGAAACCTGGAGACCCTGCTACGGTCCAAAAGCAGCCACAGCCTGCCAGATCAAGCATGCAGTCAGTTTCTAGAAGTTGGCCTGCAGCTCCTGGATGCTAGAGACGTCTGGACTAGTAACCCAATCCAACATCACTTCAAAATGAGTATAAGAACCTAAATTTGCCTCTGATCATTTTATTTGGACAGAGCACAACTCGCCAAACATGGGCATGCCTGGTCAAGTAACAGCTAGCCGCTACAGCATCATATCTTACCTGCACGTACATCGTCCATTGGAAGATAAGATTTAAGGCCATTATACTAGAGGAGTAGCACTTCCTTAAACATCTAGCTAGCTTGCATCGTCTAAGTGAGAATACAACCTGCAGGGGCTGTGGCAGCTGCGAAGAATCATTTGAACACGTCGTATGCCTTTTCCCAGCGCTGTTGAATGAATGCAGGGCTAGACTGCGAAGAGAGTGGAACAATCTGGGAGTTTGCACCTGTCGGCAGGCAATCATTACCTCATTAGATCCCGACAACGCAGCCCTGAACATCTTGTTGAGTAGGTGTGTTACCACCGCATCCAACATGTTTAGTCGGCGGGGTGTCCACAAAGCAGGTCCACGTATACCCCCTGGCCTAATGATTATTTGTGAACAGCCACACCAAACTACAATTAACCAGTCCCTTGAAAGCTGCAAATTCGAGGGTGTTAGCTCTAGGGACTTCCATGCCACTCATACGGGCTGTTTTATTTTTATATTTCAATTTTAAAAGAACTCGGCTCCATTGGTAATGAGGAACATCACATTGCTATTTTGGCTCAAGCTAACCAGATGGGACATATCCAGGTATTGGAAATGTACTTAATTGTTGTGTTGTTTCCAATGAAGCACATTTAGCTGATGTTCTCAGCTACCTTAATTACTTGCTGACCCTGATCCGCCACATTATTTTTTTTGCAAAAATGCCTGTCTCAATGCACCTGCAGTTTATTGAATATTTGTGCTGCTTTAACTGAGGAATATTCTGCTGCTTTCTTATGTAGCTGGCCAATGTGGCAACCCCTCCCCCCGCTGTTACAATGCACCTGCACCTTATCTAATTTTTTTTTTTTTTTGCTGCTTTAAATGTGGAATAACTACTTCACATCCTTATGTAGATAAACAATGTGGTAACTTTATCATGCCTTCTTTTTATAGCTGAACACGCTGTTTTTATATGCATGAACTCGATTTTTGCTCAACTTATATGAATTCGACCCTTTGCTGCTTGAAAGGAGGAATAACCAGTAGATTCTAGTATGTAACTGACCAATGGGGTAACCGTAGCACGCTTTTTTACCTTGCTGTTCGGGGTGCCGTTTGTGGTTGGAGTCTCAGCGTGCCTTTCAACCTGTTCATTTTTAACTTCACGACGCTATACATCGGAGGTGTTGTCTAATCAACCATTGGTGAATGCTGCCTGAGGGAATCTAATACGGGACTGCGAGGACCAGCAGCCCCGTAATTGCAACCAGCTGTGTCCTCTTCCCGTACTCCCGCCCTGACGTTATAAGACTCCTCACAGCCCCCGCTTCGCGGGAGCCGTTCGTGGTTGGAGTTTCAGCGTGCCTTTCAACCTGTTCATTTTTAACTTCACGACGCTATACATCAGAGGTGTTGCCTAAGCAACCATTGGTGAATGCTGCCTGAGGGAATCTAATACGGGACTGCGACGACCAGCAGCCCCGTAATTGCAACCAGCTGTGTCCTCTTCCCGTACTCCCGCCCTGACGCTATAAAACTCCTCACGGCCCCCGCTTCGCGGGTGCCAATCGTGGTTGGAGTCTCAGCGTGCCTTTCAACCTGTTCATTTTTAACTTCACAACGCTATACATCGGAGGTGTTGCCTAATCAACCATTGGTGAATGCTGCCTGAGAGAATCTAATACGGGACTGCGAGGACCAGCAGCCCCGTAATTGCAACCAGCTGTGTCCTCTTCCCGTACTCCCGCCCTGACGCTATAAGACTTCTCACGGGCCCCGCTTCGTGGGACGCGTGCGGGCGTGCGCCGGGCGAAGCCCGGGCCAAGGGCGGGCCCGTCTGAGCCCATCCCAGATCGTCAGAGAACGGAACGGGACCCTCCTCTAACATCTACTGACCAAGGGCAGTCACCGAACTACTGAGGGTAAGCCCTAGCCTCTAGTTTGTATCTTAGAGGGATATCTGCCTATTGAGGTCGCTAGCAATATCAAGCAATGGATAAATTTGCTAAAAAGGATGGACCCACTATGCAATCGTCCGGGGGTGCTCTAATGGGAACTTTAGATAATTTTTTAGTGCGAGTACAATCAGTGCTTGCCAAGGACACAGAATTAACTGAAAAAAGATTATCTTTAGACATCCTTTGTGACAAGAGGTCTTCTCTGGGAAACATGGCCAACATAAGATCACCACTGTGCCGCCAGTCTGTTATGTCGAATTCTCAGGGTTCAATATCTCCTCTGGTGGAGGAGCGCACTGGTGAAATAATGACATGTTCTCCATCCTTAATTGAAATACCGGGTGAAACCGATGATACTTTGAATACTGATAAAGTGGTTCCAATGTCTAAGCCTTTGACAAGCATAAAGACCTGCTCTGCCAGTAAAGTAAAAACAGTTCCTGCCCATCAACAACTAGCCCAAACCCTGAAAAAAAAACGTAGGGGAAACCAACAGACTGCCGCTGGGAAAAATGCTAAACCTGATCTTGCTTCCGTTTCAAGGAAGGACATAGTTCCATGCCCTAAACCTATAACTATTGAGGCGAGGGCTAACTCATCATTACCTCTGGGGCCAAAAACTACGGATGATTCAGATATATTGTTTTGGAAAAAATTGGAAAGTATTGTAAAGAATCTATGTGATCCAATTTATGAAAGGTTGGGCTCTATCGAAAGTAGGCTTGTTTGTATGGAACTTTTACTTGCCTCGGCCCAGTCACGGGGAGGTAGAGAGGGTGCGGGTCTGCAAAAGGATTGTCCTAGTGTGATAGGTCAATGCACTGAGATCAAATCTACCACCAATAATCCAACAAGTGGCATTGCGAAAGACAATCCCCCTATTTCGAAGGTGCCTCAAGTTATCTCAGTCGCCGACAATCAGTTAAGAGTTGAACATCTTCCACCACGTGTTGTACCAGATAGTCCCGGGGCAGGAAGAGTTAGAACTGCTAAGCAGCCTACACCTGTACAGCCTTTAGCGCAGGCTTCACCAGGTTTAATTGATATACATCTACCCCCCGAAGCAGCCCCCTATGTGGTGGTTTTAACAGGGGTCCCACCATTGTCGGATGGAACAAGGGAATCTTATAGGGACCTAAAGAACAAATGTACATTTTGGCTTAATGCTAAGCGACCCTTGCCGGCACATATGTGTGCTGAAATTTTGTACGCTAGAAGAGTAAATTGGGTGGGCAGGAGATCCAAGTTGATTAAGGAGGATTGCATTATCATTAATTTCAGGGATAGGCGTTGTGTGGAATACATCTGCTCTTGGCCCCAGGATGATTCTTCATCTTTAATCTGCACAATGCCATTGTCTTATTTTTACGCTTCCTTATCTCTGCCCCCAGGTGGGGTAATATGTGGGGGACCTCTGACAAATGGATGTACTTTTGAGGACATAAGGTCCATTAACAGATTTGATGTGTTATCCGGGTTAGCGGATTGTGATTGACTGAACGGTGGAAGAAGATATCCCAATCATGAAAAGCCATTCGTATCTCGAGAGATAGAGGAGGGTATAAAGCAAGGTGTGTGGTCTATAATAGATAGTAATAGAGTCAATGTTGAGCCTTCCGCTCTAATAAGTACTATCAGGGCTGGGGAACGAGGCCTACAAGTTGTGCTACAAAAAGGAATGTTAAGTAATGAGGGTAATCTACCTTTCAGGAATGGTGTAGCTACTCCTCCTATGTTAAATATAAGGAGTGACGAAGGGGGTATTAATGCTGTAGGTCACATTATGTTTTTATCTTGGAATGTGGCGGGCGTGGGATCCAAATTATCTTCTCCCCTTTGGTCAGACTTCATTAATGAGCAAGACATTTGTCTTTTTCAGGAGACATGGTCATTAGAGCCCGTGTTTATGATGGGTTATTTGAACTTTTTTGTCCCAGCAGAGAAAAAGCCCAAGGGACGGCCAGTAGGAGGTCTGGTTATCTGGATCAAACAAAGCTTGGAGCGTAATATTCAACCTGTCCCAACCCAGAATAATGACATTTTGGGAATTAGGTTGATTTTCCCGCCAAACTTCAAAATTGTTATATATAATGTGTATGCAAGGGGCTTACCAGGCGGGAAAAGATCGGAGGTGGTACCAGCACTAAATACCCTCGTTGAATCCAGTCCCATTGATGTGCTCCCACTGATTGCGGGAGATTTTAACACGACTTTTGAGCCACTGGGGCCTCATGATATGCTTTTAACAGAGGAGGAAGACCTTAGATGGGGCGTCCCGCAGCTCGAGATAAAGTCAGTCAGTAAATGGACAGAGGCGGCCCTGTATTTGAAAGGGTTTTGCCTGGGTAACCAACTGAGGGCAGCAAATGGCAGAACTATATCAGACAGGATATGTAGTAAAACATATGATAATGGTACCAGGGCAAGTAACATAGATTACCTTTTGGTCCACTTGAAGATGTGGCATACTCTAGTGGATATGGTGGTTACGTCACGGATTGAAAGTGACCACAATCCATTAGTTGCTATTTTTAATTTGGGTTTGGGAAATAGAAAGGATCGAGCTTTTGAAATGGCATGTCCAGCTGCTGCTTTATCAAATGATGAACGCCACCTTAAGTGGCACAAAGTTGCAGAGCATCCTGATCTCATAGCCAGTATTGAGACTAACGTCGAAGACGCGCTGACATCAATATTGGCTGGAGGCACCAAAAGTCAACCTCCAGCTGTAATTGAGAAAATACCCGAAAAATTATTTGCTAATCTTAAATCCTGTTTTTGTAGACCCTTTTCAGCAAAACAAGTCCCTAGAAGTAAACAGGAGGAATGGTATAACGCCTCCGGTAAACTAGCTCGTAGAGATCTGGGACTTGCTCTTAAATTAAAAGATCCAAGCAAGATTAAAGTAGCTCGTAATACCTACAGAAAGGTCCAATGGAAAGCAAAAAAGGAATGGGTTGAGAGTGAGTGGCAAGACCTAAAGACAGCATGTACTGACAAAAACCACAAAAAGTTCTGGGATATTTTTAAGTGGAAGAGGGGTGAAATTACTGACAGCCCGCACAATCATGTTCCCCAGAGGTCCTGGGTTGAATTTTTTAAGCCGCAATATGCAAAAGGCGTCGAGGAAGTCAGTATGCTTCACCAGGAGCAGGTGTTTTAAAATAATCTTGTTTTTAGTGTTGAGGAGGTTGATATGGCGCTTGATATGGTAACCCAGGGACGTGCACCCGGCATGGATTGTATCCCGGCCGACGTATTTTTGCACGATAGACAAAGATGGCGACTATATATTACCCATTTAGCTAATGCTATAGCTCAGGGAATGGCCATTCCCCAATCCTGGAAAGGTGCCAAAATTGTCCCGATATATAAAAAAGGGGATAAATCGCTGGCTAGTAATTATAGGCCTATCAGTTTAATTGATGCCATGCAAAAAATGTTGGGCCGGCTGGTCCTGGGCAAAATCCAGACCTGGATGGAGGCTAGTAATATTCTAAGTCCTCTCCAGGCTGGGTTCCGTCCAAAAACCAGCACTATAGACCAGGTTTTCAGGTTCATTGTCCTCTATTGGAGGACTGTGGTCTTAGGAAAAGGGGTTTTGTACGCAGTATTTGTCGACCTGCGGGCGGCATTTGATCTAGTTCCGCGTAGCAAACTGTGGCAAGTACTGGAGGGGCTGGGGATGGCACCGGAGTTGTTGGCATTGGTCGTTCGTTTGCATGAGGACAATTTTGCCCGGGTCCGGTGGGGACGGAAGGGTGAGGTTACGGAGTCCTTCCCCGTAGAGGGAGGAGTCCGGCAGGGTTGTGTTTTGGCACCGACCCTGTTCTCGCTCTTCGTGAACGGGGTGGCCGAATTCCTCTCCCGGGTCCCCTCGGACGCCCCGGCTATGGCAGGTAACCGCATTCCAGTCCTCATGTTCGCGGACAACACTCTGCTGATTTCCAAAACTCCGAGCGGCCTGCAGCTCACCCTCCGGCGCTTTGAAGAGTTTTGCTTGCTACGCGGCCTGGAAATAAATGTTGCCAAGACCACGTTTATGGTCCTTAACGGTCCTAACCCGTGTAGGTCTTACAAACCCTTCAATGGTGTAATCCTTATGAATGATTTTCCTTTAGAGCAGGTTGACGCATTCACTTACCTGGGAGTCACACTACAGAAGAACATGCGTTGGAAAAGTCAATTAGATTTGTCTATATTGAAGTTCCAACAACAGACAGGCTTCCTTTTAAAAAGATTTAAAACCTCGCAGACACAACCAATTGGCCCACTCCTCGAGATATACTCGATGAAAATTCACAACTCGTCCTTATAGGGTTCTGAGCTATGGGGGTATGGCAATAACCCAAAACGTCTGAACGTTATGGAGAGCGAGTTTTTTCGGAAAGTGGTCGGTGTGCCACAAAGTAGTCCCTTGTTACCTCTTTTTTGGGACCTTGGTTTGAAATCTTTACAAGATACAGCTAATTTGCGGCCTTTGCTGTACTGGCGTAGGGTTTGGTCAACCGAGGAGCTTAAGCATTATGCTGCGGGTCTAAAGGAAATTATGGAAAAAGATCTTGTTCATAAGATAGACTGGTTGAGGTCTATAAAATCATTACTCTATAGACTGGGATGGAGTAACCTATGGGAGGATCCCCAAAATGTGGTGTTCCCTCCAAAAGAAACCCTTAAAGCTAAGTATTGGGAATTGATCGGTTTGGAATCAGTTTCTAAGGGGAGCACATCCCATTTAACAGCTAGAATCCTAGAAATTAAGGCCTACCCTAGACAGGAACTATTTTGGGGCTTGATTGAAGCACCAACTGATCGTAAACTTTACTTCCAGTTTAGAATAGGCACCCTCCCGATTCACACATTTACATCTAAATGGGTCAAAGGGTCCCAGGACAAATGTCCCAAGTGTTGGGACATGACTGAATCTTTGAGTCATTTTGTGTTTTTTTGTCCCCTTTATGTGCTCCCACGCAAAAAATGGGTACTACCTGTCTGTCGACTAATAGGCACCCAAAGGCACGAGGAGGCCATAAGAATCCTGTGTACAGACCCAAGCCCGACAATTGCAATAGCAATGGCAAAATATATAAAGTGGGCCTGGATAATATGGTCCAGACAGATTAATGCTAAAGTGCCCAACGAATAGGCGCCTGTACTTATCTATTTACTTATTCTTTTATTTATTTATTGAATCTTTAGTCTAGGATATCTTGTTGTCTTGATTGTTTACTCTTGAGGTGGATTAAACATTGTTGTATAAATATGAAATGTCTTTATCCACTTGGATGTATAGGCACTAACATTGTTTATTAAAAATGGAGAATAGCGCAGCTTATGGCGTTCAAGTACAAAAATTATGTTGATAATCATGTTTTGTTTTAACCTGTATCGATGTAAATGGTTGACGTATGATACTTTTATGACTTAGTTGTTGAATAAAGTTTTTCTGAATGAATGTTTTTATATGATTGAATTCGACCTCTGCTTAACTTGTATGAAATCGCCACTCTTGTACTAATTGCACTTGCTGTTTTACATTGTAAAGCTTTAAATATAACCATAACCAATAACGTATTATTATTATTAAGTAACTACCAGGCCTGTCTCCTCCTCAATGAAGTTGCTCTTCCTCCTGATTAGGTCTGGCTGCATCTTGGAGTCTGGACCTGTTGTGTAGCATCCAATTAGCAAGGCAGTTCAATGGCCCAAATAGTCCAGCAAGTTTGCACCAATACACAAATGAAAGGTGTGTCAGACAAATCATGAAGGACGTCTTATAAGACCTTAAGTCCTAAGGAAAGCACAAATGAAAGAAGAAAAAATATACAATTTGAATCTAACCAACCAAACACAGTTTTAAGACCGCGCATTCAACCAGGAAAGATGATTGCAGACTATGCCCTTTCTATCCACAAATGCGAAGCACACAGAGCAGGCATAGCACAGATAAACAAATCCAACATATCAAGTCCTAGCTGTGTAGCCTCATGCAATGTAAAGAATGATTGGCACATATTCATATTATACATCCAAAGAAACCTAGTGGTTTTACATAAAGACTGAAAAAGGGGGTAAGAATGGGAGCTTGAGAGACTCCATGTGGGATTGTGATCTGTCTGATAAAAAAGGACTGGAGCCAATTACGTACTGTTTTTTCATTACCTGTTCTATCATTTAAGATGTTTAGGAGGATTTCTGTGTCAAAAGCCACTGAAATGGTGAGGAGGACCAGGATATTGATATTGAGAAGCACCTGTAATCGGCATATGGGATACCACTCAGTACAGAGAGAAAATAAGTAGTAAGATGTCACATTAGATGTAAAAGGTGTCCAAGAGCATGAACTCACACTTGGTGACAGCACATTCAGGCGCAACATCACCTTTTGTACAATATTAGCATGAGCATGGGATCTTTTAGTAATAAAATCATATTTATGTGCAAAATCGCATGTAGTAATAAAATCACATTAAGGAGCAAACTCACCTCTAGTATGGCATCAACACGAGTGTGAAATCTCTTTAAGGAGTACAAATCACATTATAGTAGCAAAAAATGCACCTAGAAGCTAAATCACCCACGGTGAAACATCAGCAAAGTCTGAAGCCGAAAAGATATTTAAATGCAAAATAATAGTTAGAGGCACAGTCCCTGTGTGCAAAATGGCCTACATGTGCCCATCAAATTTATGTGCAAAATCAAATTTGGTGCAACAGTAACAGTTGTGTAGAAGCACTTTTATGTTCACTAACCTATTTAGGATCAAATATTTATGTAAGCACAATATTACACTTGGTGAAACATCAACAATTTATAATGTGCAAAAACAAATTAGGTGGTAAAGTACATTTAGGTGTAAAATTACTTTCAGGTTCAAGATGCCATTTAGTTGCAAATGCCTCTCAGTGAAACTTCATCATACATTTGAGGCACATTTAGGCATTAGGGAAAAATTACATATAGAAGCAAAAATCACATTGATATATGTCAAAACATTTTGTGGCCTATTCACAAAGGCATTGTGGAGTAGGTAAAGTAGTACTCCTGTACTACTTTTTACATATTCTTGACACGCCTTCTTGAACTAGCTTAAAATATCTAAAATGGGAATGTTTTGGGAACATTCCTATACAATTAGTGCAACTAGAATGGGTTGTGCCCTCTTTAGTTTTAACAATAGGGAATTGCAGGATTCTGGCCCAATTCGAAAAGACAAGTAAGAGTATGTAAAAGAGATCTCCTGTAGTACTACAAATCATACTTGTGAATGTTTTTGTAAATTGGCCATTTATAAGGAACACCACTATTGAAGCAATTGCAACAGGAGTGTGGTAAATGCGTGGGAGCACAAAACACATTCAGAAGCAAAAAACGCATTTAGCTGCAAAATTACCCTAACTGCAACATCAAAAGGAGTGGTCAAACATTTCTAGGAGCAAAGCTCATATTCAGATGCAAAAAAAATATTTAGGTGCAGATTCACTTTTAGTTGCAAAAGCATTACTGATACATAATCATCATGGAGTGTGGTAAACATGTATGTGCAAAATCCCATACACAAAAAAATCAGCAAAAGCGTAAATTCACAATTAGGTGGCAAAGCAAGTAGGTGTTGACTTCATAGAAAGAGAACACGACATGTCTGTCATATTTTTTTCCTTTTTATGCTTTCATTTCACTTTGTTGTAAACAGCAAAGAACCAGAAAGAAAGAGATCTCAAGACAAAAAACGTCATTCCAGAATTTATTTGCACATTTATGTAGAACAGGGCAGGATCACAGCAATGCACTGTTTCCTGCATTGCAATTGTCATGTATCCTCACAAATGATATATTTTAAAGACGAATGTGAGCAAGGCAATAAAGCATTGACAGTGTGGCTTCTATTGTCAATGCCAAAGTTTGTTAGAAATATTTTGAGAATAGAGTATTAAAATACCTCACTGTCCAATGTCTACCCTTTTCCACTTTATATTGTATATGCAGTGCTTGAGAGAGTTTCATTTGTAATCACGTCTGCAAAATATACAGCTGTACAATACTTCTTAAGGCTGATACGTCAAGTAAATAGTAGTTGAAAAGGGAAGGTCTAAACCCACTCTGTATTTAAGTGCACTGACAGCATGGACTCAGGCTGACATGTAAAGCTTCTGGTAGCCACTTCTTAAAAACGTCATAGTTTGAGGGAGTAATAATTAAAATATAAAAACTTTTGTCTGGCAAAGTATGAACATGAGCTTCCTTTTTCGGTCCCACAAGTACTAAAGGTTAGTTGTGCACATGTCTGAGACAATGTATAGGTCTGCTGAAATAGTCAGGCGAAAACAATTACATCAACAGATTCTCAATTATGATCCACAAACTTAGGGGCATATTATCAAGGGCGGCGTTAAAATTATCGCCGCTTTAGCAGCAGAAAACTGCCGCTAAAAGCGGCGATAATGGGCTTGATAATATGCCCTTGAGAATTCCCATAGAAGGCCATGTTCTGGTGTCAACATGGGCTTCTATTGGAATTCTCTGCGGCATATTATCAAGCCCATTATCCCCGCTTTAGCAAAAGCGGCGATAATTTTAATATGCCCCTTAATTCGTACTTATGAAGCTGTGTAAAAAAATTCAAGTTTCGAAAACCATGTGTTTTAATAATTATGTTTCAATGCAGTCGAGCAAAAAGCTCCAGGGACATTTACAAAGTACAAAATGTGTCTGGTTCACATTGCTTAACATAACATCCAGCAGCTGTTTGCATTATGAACAGTGAATTTTTGCCCACTGGTGTTGCTTCTCAACTCAACTCCGCATGACAACATTTTCGAAATACAGAATTGATCAGCAGGGCTAGGTCATTCACTGCTACTGCAGACTTCCTGATTGGTTGCTCTCATAAAGACACTTAATCCAGGTTTTGCAGTTAATTCAAGCAGGGAGAGGAACACTGGCCATTCCCTCTGTTGAAAAGTTTCAGTTAACATGTATAACGGAGCCATAGACAAAAATACTGAAGTTATTGTTGCTGCAACAAAATTGTACTGGCATAATAGGAAATAAGAAAAATAGAACCTCTCTACAATATGAAATTCCACAGAATAAATACATTTTTCACATTTCAAAAACATACTGTGCTTATAGAGGTAATGCCAGTAAAATTGCAGGCCTATTATTGAAATTACTGTGATTTTATTAGCAGCAATGTATATCCTTTAGACGAATATATATATCAGAAAAAGTCAGTAAAACACCAGATAAATGTAAACAGTAAAGATAGTTATCGGTTTCCTATCTCAAATGTTTAAATTATCCTTAAGATATGCCATGCTCTTAGACCAGTTATAAAAATTTTAGATGGCAAAATCAGTGGCTGTCACAGGCTTCCTGGATAAAAAGTATAAGATGATCTGTAGAATTGTCCAACCTGGAATACAGAGACACTTTATCCCAGCACCCAAATGCTACTCCCATTCTTCGTGTTTGGATGTGGGATACATCTTTTTATTCTCCCACAGCATTAGGTCTGGTACTGCTGGCGAGTACATAATATTGTGTACCTCCATGACGAATTATTTCTTAGAGCCTGCTGCACAAAGGAATGAGTTCCTGACATAAGGCTTATCCCTAATCAAGTTTCACTCAGAGAAGGAGTAAATAAGTCGACTCAAAGATGAGCAACCCTGAGGATTCCCATTAACCAGCAATCAGACGTGCCTTGTCCTTTGATCGAGTACAAACCCTAAACATTAAACTTACCACCAGCTGCTTGCCCATTTGTCACGATAATGGTAACTGTAACTGTCCTAAGACCATTAAAAGAGTCTACAACACAGCTTATGGACAAAGCACGCCATTGGTTAACTACATTTCCCCAAGTTTGTCCCCACTTTCAAAGCCATCTGATTATGGCTAGAAGAATTCTTTGGGTTGGACCAAGCCTAAAAAATATTGTTGCGGACTGCATAGTACCTAACTTTGACAGTGTTCAGCTTGTGGGGGGCTTACTAGCAGAGCTCCCTTTCGCTCCCTCGTTAGGTTTCGCAGATATTCATTGTACACCTGGGCTTCTTTTACAAACCACAATATGTCGAAAGACTCGAGTTACCAACTGAAGACATGATGCAATGTACGGTTAATAATTGGTCTGCTCCAAGGAGAACTTTAGGCCTACACACAAGTAATAGATTTGCCCCACTAAAGAATCTGGACAGTTGCGATTGACTCTCGAGACCCACAGGAGTGAAACGTACCAACAGATTGCCTCAATCAAGGAACCACTTGGCCAGTGGATAAGTTAATGGCAGAGACAAAAGGATGTAGGCCCTACACTTAGAAAAAATAGGTGCTGGGACAAAAGTGGAAATGGTAGAAGATACAACCGTCTGTAGGCTAATGTCATGGAACATTGCAGGGTATAATGATAATATAGATAATAGTGATTGGATAAAAGAACTGGCAGAATGTGATATTATCTTCATTCAGGAAACGTGGGAGGTGGCTCTTATATGTCTAAATGGCTATCGCTCATATCAAACCCCGGCACTCCCCTCAAAAGCAGGAAGGGCAAAGGGAGGCTTATTAACATTAATAGCTAACACAATCATTCTTAACATTTTTACATTCTGGAATAATTTGCCCTACTTTCACATCTTGCTATGTAATGGGCAAGCAAGCGGAATATAATGATAATTAATTATTATAATACCAACTTTAAAAACCCATCTTCAGTGGCAGAAGAACTTGGGAGCGTAATTGATGACCTTGTCTATAATCATCCTAAACCTCTCAAGATCATATGGGTTGGAGATTTCAACATTAAAGGGTGTTTGATAACTGATTCCCCCCTTTGTGGCGTAACTGACTGCAACGGAGAGCCTATCACTCACTACACCCATACTAATTATGGTAATGTGTTAAACAGACTTTTAATGATTTGGAATCTAGAGGTAAGAAATAGGATAAACCCACAATCTGGTTTAATGGACTGTACTTTCCAAACTGCAAACCGCGGCTCAACAATTGATTACATAATTACCTCTGCTGATCAGTTAAAAAGTGTTAAAAACATACAGATTAAACTGACGGGCTTCAGCGATCAAGTCCCGCTCACCTGTAAACTAGATTGGAAAGGCATAAAAAAGGTGTCCGTGAAGATAGCTCCAAAGCCAATTTTAGCTATGAATAATGGCTACATCCTTAAATGGGAAAAAATAGATCATGAAAATCTATTTATCATGCCACTTTCCATAAATAATTAGTACTTCCTGACCTGTTTGGATAAGATTGCCAACCTCAAGTAACCACCACACAACCCTAAGTATGTAGTGGGGGCTTTCGGGGAAATCCTATTAGGTTTTAGACAGCAAATAACCCATCCACCTTCTTTAAAAAAGCGACCAATAATCCACTGGTTTGACAAAAACTGTTCTCTGGCATTGGCGAATCTCCGTAAAACAGTGAAGAAGGTCCCTAGAAATAATGCTCTTTTAAGGATTCTGTGCCTACATTACAAAAAAGCTATAGTTTCTAGGAAGAAACAACTCAGAGACGAAGCATCATCTTATTTGAGAAATGCCTCAGCAAGAAATTATAGTAAAGCCTTTTGGAAGGTGGTCAACACCCTGTTTCTTGCGGAAGTAGGAGGACCTTCATTAGATGCACATATTGAGGAAGACAATTGGGTTCTCCATTATCGGAAGATATTTCAAAATAGGAGTAGTAACTCTTCTGCTATAACTTGGATTCCTCCAGAAGATTACCCACACCTTTTGTTTGAAATGGAGGAAATAGAGCTTGCTATCTTGCAGACATCTTCACTGAAAGCTGCTGGCCCAGATGGGTTCACTGCTGATATTTTATTTGGAAAACAAACAACAAACAAATGTGAGTTCCCTTGCTGACGAAAGTTTTCAATGCAATAGCTAGAATAGTCCTGTTGCTCTTTTTAGAAATATTCTCTAATTATCCCTGTTTCCAAGAAGGGGGACAGCCAGAACCCAAAGTATTACAGGCTGATCTCTCTAATTGATTGTACAGCCAAATTAATGTGCCGGCTACTGCTAAATAGACTTGGGTAATGGAAAAAAGTCCCTTACTATAGTTCAATATGGCTTTAGAAAGGGAAAAGGCAGAATAGACCAGTGCTTAAACTTGTCACTGCTGGCTGCAAAATATTCAATAGCAAAGAAGGGCAAATTATGTATGGCCTTCATGGATTTGTCCGCAGCTTTTGACTGTGTGGTACACAGCAAACTATGGTAAATTATGGAAGATATGGGAGTTGAACCCGCAATAATCATATTTATTATACAAATGTACACAGTGAGCAACAGCTACTGTTCGCTATGGAAACAGGGAGAATGTTCAAGCCCTTTAATATACAAAAAGGCATAAGACAAGGATGCATGCTTGCCCCGTTTAATTTGTTATTTACACAAATAAGCAAAACAAGGTTTTGATGGATAAGGAGAATGATACCCCTTGTGTTGAATCCCTAAGGCTTCCTGTTCTTCTCTATGCGGATGACGCAGTCTTACTAGCAAGAACACCAATGGCTCTGCAGACTCTCATAGAGAAGTATACTTCATTCATAGCCAAATTGGATTTATATGTAAATGAATAAAAAACTATTGTAAAGCTTATTGGTGATGATTTAAAGAAGTGTGTGAAATTCTCAATAGGGAAAAAAAGAATGGAACGGGTAGAGAACTTTATGTATGTAGGACTTCTCTTTGATTCTAGATCAAACTGGAAGGACATGGTAGCTAATAGAGCAAACCTTATGGAGAAAAGTATAACTGCTATATTTAGTTTTTCGAAAAACCTATGCTCTAAACCAGTCCAAGATATGGTTAAACTCTATCTTGCTAAAGTCGTAGCTATTGCAGACTATGGGGCAGCAATTTGGGGGACGGGTATGCCACTCTATTGCAACCCATTGAGGATGAATTTTGTATGAGTGTAATTTCTGTGCCATGCACTTTTCTCAAATTATGTTTGCCACACAGAATTGGGGCTAGCTTATATTAGTGACACCTTTGAATTGCCCCGCCCCCATTATTGTGGCTCTCAATATGGAAGCGAAACTCAGTTGAATGAAATCAATTAGCGTTAAAAGACATACTGAAAATAGAGCATATAAATGGAATCCCATGGGTGGGGTATGTTCACTTGACTCTAATATCTCTAGGGTTAAAATAAAGTTATGATACTCCAAGCTTATGTGGCAATTTCTCTAAATCGATGCAAAGGGAGATTGTTTTTGCAAAAAGTGCAAGTGATAGGGAAGAGAGCAATAAGGGGAAGCCCATGTTAGTTGCATACTCGGAACTGCCCCCTGTGATGTATGGATCTAGGTCTTATTTGTCATTTGTTGAGAATCTGCAGCATCGTTTTATTTTAACTAGGTTTTGCCTAAATTATATCCCGCTTATGCTGGGCTCCCCCGGAAACCAGTATTCAATAGGCCTGGGCTAAAATTCCGTTCCGCTCGCGGAAATTGCGATAATTTGACATTTTCGCGTTCCGCGGAGAGCGCGAAAATGTAAAAATTTCCGCAATCTGCATTTTACCGGAAATTTTTTGCTTGCTCGCGCTGTAAAATAATACATTCTCGCGTGCGCGCGATCACTGTACCTGAATCCCCGCGTTCGCCGACAAGTTTTCCCGGTCCGGTCGCGTTCTCCACGAGATGTTGGATTGTTGGTAGCCATTTGCGCTGTCTCGCGACAGTTTGCGCCCGCTGTAACGTCATTCGTCACGCGATCACGTCTTTCTTCTCGCGATCATGCACCGCGAGACAAGTGAAAAAAAGATGGCCGCGCCCGCGAGCAACCGCATGGGTAAGTTGGCGAGCCGCAACCACGCAGAAAATACCCTGAACGGGCGGGAAAAAAACTTCTGCATCTTTGCGATATTTCCGCGTGTTTGCGGAGATTTTTAACATTTTCGTGATAATTTGCGAAAGTGAATTTCGCAAATTCCGCACACCCCTAGTATTCAATCACTCTGGTCCCTTCCTGTCCATGTGACGGAAAGTCCATACAGACAACTTTGCACATTCATTTTTTCTGTTCCTTCTATACCCACATGAGGAAAACGTTTATTGTTCCACTCTTGTGAAAATTTTGTCTGAAATATCTGCATGTAGCCTTATCATTGATCCAACAATTCAAAACCCCATATATATGCTATATGATTGCATCATTTTTATGAGCAGCTGCAAAGAATTGGGAGCCTCCGTGACAAGTCTTAAAAATAGTTTTTCTTTTTAATATAAATAAACTAATTGGCATTAGGAATTTTAGAATGTTAATAAAAATGTGCAAGCATATGTATCAAATACTGTTATTGCGATTCTCAAATAGCGATTTTTAGGGAATCGCTATTTGAGAATCGCAAGACGGGATGTAATAAAAAATTTGCAAATGTTTTGCGATTCCTTGGCATTCCTTAACTGCGATTAGCAAATTTCTAATTGCAATTAAGGAATACCTTCCCATTCATCCCTATGAGATAGGAATGAATGGGAAGACATTCTCAATTTGCGATTCTCAATTTGAGAATCGCAAAATGAGAATGCAATTTCAAGGGTGCCAGGGTGTCAAAAGGACACCCTGTTGCACACATGAAATATGTATGTGTGCATATGTGGCGCACATACATGCCCTAAGGGCATGTATGTGCGTCACATGGCACTTTGAAAAATGCAAAAAAGTACATTTTTCAAAGAAATCGCAAATTACCACCAACTTGAAGTTGGTGGTAATTTGCGATTCCTTACAGGCCAAATCGCACTTTTTCTGTGCTTCATACATCGCATTTAAGGAATCACAATTTGCGATTCCTTAAATGCAATCGCAAAATAGAGAATCACAAATTTTGCAATTCTCTAATTTGCGATGCCCTTTTGGGATGATACATCCCAAAAGGCATTTTCCCATTCGCAAACGGGCCGATTCTGAGAATCGGCCCGTTTGCGAACGGGAAAAGGGCTTGATACATATGCCACACGATTAATTGTTGCAAATAAATGTTATATAATAACTGAGTATTGTATTTTAATTGTAAAGATCAGGATATCTGTAGCCGGTATTATGTCTAGGGTAATTTCCAGTGAACATAAATATTTGAAATACTATGTTTAACTATGTATTGCCAGAGATGTTTCTTTTAATAGCTTTTTTTATATGTACCTTAATGCATTTTAAGTAATGCAAATAAAGTTTATGATGATGATTATTCCTGACTGTCTAAATATTAGCCAAGTCACATCCCTTTAGTAGAAACCCTTAACTGATGGTAATGGCTTTAATAAGTTCTGCCATATCTCAGGGTTAGTCTTCCTAGTGAAAGCAAGTGGAAGCTGAGAAGCCTTGTACCTTTCTCACCAAATTCAGTCAATCTCCTAGACAAATATGGATTCAAACAGGGCTGCAGGATGGAACGTGCTCTTCTGCACACTGTTGATGATGCACTCCACTAATTTGACTCTGGAATATCATTTTTACATGTATATGTTGACTTATTAACTTCATTCAATTCTGTCAATCATTTCTCTTTGATCAACACCCTAAAACAGCACATTGGCACTGAAATTGTTAATAACTGGGACACCTCCTATTTATCAAATGAATCTCAAGAGAATATAATGGGTAGCTCTGTTTCTAGGTACTTCAGTCTTTACAATGGGTTCCCAGGGTTTCAGTATGTCTCCAACACTGGTTAATCTTTACTAAAAACCCCAAAGGTTTATCAAAAGGAACTTTAGGATACTATATCACCATTATGTGGAAGACAACCAGATATATCATCAGGTTTCATACACAAATGACATTTTCTTTTCTAACACCATTGGTAAAGCTCAAAGATTAATGACAAAACATCACTTAAAACTCAAACCCTTTAAGACAGCATTTCAGCTAATCTCCCCCAAATAATGTACCCTCCCTCCTCTCTCTTCAATTTAACTGTGCATTTTCCTGGACTGTAAACTGATCATTGTTGATGACACCAACTCCCAAGGTTTCATCATTAATGACAGATGAAACCTACACTTTCTTTGTCCTTAGACACAAGACATTGGCCCATATCACACCTACCATCATGCCTCTACAACGGCTCACTATTGAAGCTAGTGCACAATTTAGCACTGCCTGCATCACTCATAAAGGCCTACAGACATCCACTGCCTCCGTCCCTCTGTTCCTCCTGATCAATTAAAAATCCCTGCCAGTCATCTCGACTCAAGAAATGCTGTATTCCTCCTCCCAAAGCCTCCTACATTCAAACGTGTGGAATGTGAGGCAATTATTATTTAGGATTTATAGAGCGCATGGCTACCCTAGGGCTCCCCAGTGCTTAGAGACACGTTGTTAGATAGAGTCGGAACAGATATTAAAGGTATTGCTTAAACAGCCATGTTTTAATTGCTTTGCGAAACTGCAATTCTTTGTCCAGTGTCCTGTATTCTCTTGGTAGAGAATTCCAGAGTTTGGGTGCTAGGTGGGAGAAAGATCTACCTCCCCATCTCTCCTTCCTGGCCCTTGTAGGTTTTAAGAGTCAGTCAATGCTTGTTCTCAGATACCTTTTAGGGATGTATGAGGATACTAGACTCTTGATCTTCCTAGGGCCCCTGTTATGTAGAGTTCTGTGTGTTATGACCAGAGCCTTAAATTTGACTCTGGCCTCTAATGGGAGCCAATGCAGTCCCTTTAGGTGTATTTTTTACCGACTCTGGAGCAGAGACATTACACAGCAGCCTTGCTGCTGCATTCTGGACCACCTGTAGTCTGTGGGTCACATATTTCGGTGCCCCTAGGAATAACGTATTTCCGAAGTCCAGACGCGAAGTGACCAAGGAGTGAACTACTGTCTTCCTGAGCTGACTTGGGATCCGGTCTAGAAATTTCCAGAGACTTCTAAGTAGATCAAAATAGGTGGCTGTGACTTTGTTAGCTAGTGTCGCCATGGAAAGATCTTTTTATAGCCGAAACCCAGGTACTTAATTGTTTCTTTAGGTATGGGTGGGCTGCCCAAACATTAAGGCCAGCTTATGGAGGGCCAGGGAGTTGCCTTGTTCCCGAGGATCATTAATTCTGTTTTGTCCCCGTTTAATTTTAAGCAGTTTTTTTCATCATCTCCTTGACTTTTTCCATTCATGGTGATAGTCTCTCAGGGACCCCGCTGTTTGTTGGATCAAAGGAGATCACTAGCTGTGTATCATCTGCGTAGGATGTCATGGAGATATCAAACTCTTGGACAATCTTAGCTAAAGGCTCCATATACACGTTAAATAGTGTGGCCCTTAGTGAGGAACTCTGTGGTACCCCACACATTAATGACATCGTTTTGGGGAGGGTAGTGTTTTCCAGTACTTGAAATGTTCTTCCCTCCAGAAATTATGCCAGCAACTGAAGCATGGTGCCTTGTACCCCGATGGTCGAGAGTCTCCTTCGCAGTGTATGGTGGAACACTGTGTTGAAGGCAGCACTCAGGTCCAAAAGGAGTAAGGCAGCTGAATTTCCCTGGTCCAACAAAGTTCTGAGTTCCTCCACCACTGCCAACAGAGCAGACTCCATGCTGTGTTGTGCCCAGAAACCCATCTTGGTGGGGTGAAAGCAGTGGTTAGTTTCCAGGAATTCCGACAATGATCTATTGACGTGCTTTTCCAGTAGCTTGCCCATAAAAGGCAGCAAAGAGATAGGATGGTAATTGCCTAGTTGCGATGGATCTACATTGGCTTTTTTTAACAGGGGTTTAATTATGGCGATTCCATGATGCTGGGAACATGCCCATCTCCAGAGACTGGTTCATGACCTTAATTAAGGAAGGAAGGATGACAGGTGTGATTGTTTTGAGGATGTGCGGTGGGGCAGGGTCTAAAGGCGAATCAGACTTCATTTTGCCCATCAATAATTCTACATCTATAGCTTCCATTGGCGGGAGATTAGTGATAGTATTTAATGGAGGGGCTTCTCCCTGTTCCTTTTCCCACCTTGAGGTTAGTTCTGCATTCACTTTGAAGGAGCTATAGATGTCTGTTACTTAGGAGAGGAAGAAGGTGGCTAAGTCATTGAACCTCCGACTGTGCCACACATATGTGCAATTAATTTTCACCCTCTCTATGCTTCACTCACTTTCCTGTAACATATCCTCTTGTTCAAAGACATCTTGATTGAGACTGTATACTGTATTTACTCTCTTTTTCCGAGTTTGGATTTGTCAGATTATTCAGCCCCTGTAGTTGGTATAGCTACCAGCTACACCAGCTTGGCAGCGAGGTGGTGCTCAATGCAATGCTGTCAGGTTGCGGTACAAGTGACAGAGCTGGTTAGCAGGAGCTGGCATTGGTCTGCCCAGATAGCTGTGTGGGATGAGGTGGTGCATCGTGAAACTTACGAGCGGTGCCTCCAGCCACGATGTGGTCAAGGGTGTTGAAGTCAGCAGCAGTGACGACGTCGGTGAGACCACGATGGCGAAGTGAAGCAAGGTGGTGCGGAGTGCGGTGCCCACAGGTCACGGTGCAAGCAGCGGCTCGGTGGCATCAGTCGTTGTCGGTAAGACCAGGGTTGAGGTGTGAGATGCGGATGGTGCCCTCTGTGGACAGGACACAGAGCCAGCGACAGTCAGTGACTGAGTCGGTTGCACTTCTCTTCTCTGTGGCAACTGAAATAGCAGTTCCAGAAGTGGCACCTTAAGGTTGGTGAAGTCTTTGCAGTCCCTAAGAGTTCAGAATAGGAGGCAAGCTCTACTTCAAGTACTTGGAGTTCCTTAGCACAAGTAAAGAAAGTTCAGTCCAGTCCTTTCACTGCCCAAGGCAGAAGCAGCAACTGCAGGCCAACTCAACAACAAAGCAACAACACAGCAAAGGAGCAGTACCCCTCCTGGCCGTTCGTCCAGCTCTTCTTCTGGGCAGTTCCTTGATTCCAGGGAGTTCCAAAGTTCTGGGCCCCAATATTTATACTCAAAATCCCTTTATTCTCTCAGGCAGAGAGTGTATGTGCTTAGTCCAAACCAGTTCTGTTCTCTCTGGCCCAGCTTCCTGGCAGGAGGTGGAGACAGCATTGTTCAAGGCAGACTGGGCCCATTCAGGTGCAAGGAAAGTTCCTCCCACTACTCTAAATGCAGCCAAGATCTATTCAGCCCAGCCCTGACTCATCCAGGAAAGGCAGGACACACCTCGACCCCCCCCCCCAGTAGCTGTCTGAAGAGAATGCACATCCCCAGCCGCTGTCACTCCAAAGCCAGACAGTCAATCCACAAACCCAGCAGAGGCACACAGGATGGCTAAGCAAGTAAATACCTACTTTCTAAAAGTGGTATATTTAAACACAGAACATAAAAATCATCTTCACTAAAAGATGTGTTTTTACACTCTGAGTCCAGACATACTAAACTCCATTTCCCTATCTGGTCCCAATGGGACGTTATGCTTATAAGATGTTATAAGTAAAACTCCAATTCTTTCCTATGGGATAGATAGCCTTGCTGTGGTGAAAAACGAAATACACTGTATTTCACCACCAGGACATGTCACACACACCAGTACATGTCCTACCTTTAACATACACAGCACCCTTTCCACCGGGGTTCCTTGGGCCTACCTTAGAGGTGACCTATATGTAAGAAAAGGGACGGTTAGGACCTGGCAAGTGGGTGCACTTGCCAGGCCGACATGGCAGTTACAAACTGTGCGCAGACCCTGCAGTGGCAGGTCTGAGATAGTTTTTCAAGGCCACTCAAGTGGGTGGCACAATCAGTGCTGCAGGCCGATTAGTAGCATTTGATTTACAGGCCCTGGCACTCTCAGTGCACCTTACTAGGGACTTACCATTAAATCAAATATGCCAATCATGGAAACTCCAATCCATAACACAATTTACACAGAGAGCATATGCACTGTAGCACTGATCAGCAGTGGTAAAGTGCCCAGAGTCCTAAAACCAACAAAAAAAGGTCAGGAAAAAATAAGAGAAAGAAGAAAAACATTTGGAGTTAACCCTGCAAAAATGGCCATTTCCAACACCCTTCTTACACCTTATCTAATTCTCTCTCTGCTTATTGATTTTCCCTCATTCTCTTCTCCTGTGCTTCTCATTCAACTCCTATCTTTGATATTGCCACTTCTCATTACCAATCTTATCTCTCTCTCTCTTTTTCTTCTTTCTCTCCCCTTTCTTTCCTTTTGATGTATTGATTCTTCTCTAGGCCAGTACTTCCACCATACTTCGCTAATGTAATGATTCACGTAAGTAATCTCCGTTTTGCCCTCAACTCTGTTATCTTTCCTCTATACATTTTCCCTATTTACGTCTGTTTATCTATGCACTTTTCTATCCTGCACCAAAATGCTTAAACTCCATCTATCATCTATCTTCACTTGTAAAACCATCTTTCATCTGCCCTCTTCGTCTTCGCCTTCCCTTCACTTTTTCTTCTACATTTCTGGTTCTGTCATCATTCTCTTTCTCTCTTTTGATGTACTAAACATGTCTCATTACATTTTTCCTCTGTTTTCATTCCTCTACAATCCCTCTTTGTTTTCCTCATATAAACTACTTCTTCCATCCATTCTCATCTGTTTTTCCTTCCACATTTCTTGGCCACTTTATATTTCCAAACAGTCCCTTTGGGCATTCTTTTCATCTTAGCTGTCAACATACCTTATGTCTATGTTTGTAATACTGTTTGGGAGGAAGGGGGTACTTGTGAATCCTAGTGAGTGCGAAGTTTGGAGAGAGAAGTAAATGATCTTAACTCTGATGATAGAAAAGTGAGGTGAAGATTATGGTCATAGTGAATTGTTGTCTTTTCTGAGATTGAAAATACATTTGGCCAGCATCTCAAATGCCTTCTCCACAGCGATCTGCTCATACAGGAAAGTCATGAAAGATGCCAGCAGGAGATTGGTTGGAGTTGAAATGGTCTTCTTTGTGGAGAAAGTGTCTCATGGGAAACACAATTACTGCTCAAAGTTCACATGAATTCCACACTTTGTAAAATGAAGAAAATGATTACAATGTGAAATTCAGAATTTATACACTAGTATGAGGGCAAAAAGAAAACGTTTGACACTCCTAATTTCAAATCCAAAATTAGTGAGTTGGATGGAAACAGGATCTCTTTAAACAAGTTTATTGCCAGTGTGAAAAGCTTATTGCAGGGAAGGACACCACTGGATTTGATTACAAAATAGAACTACTAAAGACAATCAGTGATACCACAAAGAAGCTACTGTAGAAGTGGACTCTCAAGGGGAGAGGCATTTTGATTATCTATCATCAATTATGTATTTGATTCAGCAGATCTGCACATCAAATATTATGACTTTTGATAATAGCTTTGAAGTCTTCCTTGACCTAGCGTATTGACAGTTGTCTATTTGGTAAAATCCTTATGCTCCCCAAACCCTAATTGCCCTAGGAGGGAAATAGTTGCCTGCAATAGAAAAAAATAACATTCGAGAATGTTGATTTACTGTGTATACCTAAACAAGTGGTTTATTTTGCATTAAATATAAATATAACAATCCTTAATGAGTCTGCATGGGATTTAGAGATAATTTTGTCCTTTTTTCAAACATATCAGATTTATTTATTCACTCATTTGATAGTTTAGCACTGCTAAACTTCAAATTGCTTCAGTTCAGAATTTTAAAACTGCAAATTAAATTCTAAATTCCAAGTCAAAGGAGTTTGATAGAGATTGAAATTAGATACTCAAATCTTGTATCAACCCTTGATGTCTAGAACTAAATAGTAAAAAATCCTTCTTATTCTCATTGCACTGTTGTGCCCTGAAAAGAAATTAATTAGTAAATATTTGACCAACGACTGTATGAATATCTATAATGCTCCTAAAATAATAGGTACTGTTGAGGTAAGGCAGGACTGTTGTAATCCGATTGTTTTTTTACAATGAAAATTGCTGGTGCTGATATTTCTAGTCCACTGAATGACATTTTCATATGGATATTTTTAAATTAAATATAGTGCCCTGGGCCCTTCTTTGCTCATGATTTATTTTATTTCAAATGGTCCAGCAACCCTTAACAGACACTTGGCAGGAATTTAAAATAGTGCCTTTTTCATAGATGGTGACAGAGTAGATTCCCATTGTTACCGACCAATCTCATGACGTGTCCACTCTGTTAAGGTTATGGTCGTGTTTCTCTTGAATTGCTCTTAAAACTGGACATTGAAGAGGGATATTCTGTCTAATAACGCTTTGGAGCCAGATGTGGCACTATGAATCACTGTCTCAATCTGGGCTTTTTCATTTTGCAACATATTCTAGCTTAAGGGGGTCCATACTAATGGCATTAATGGGCTGAACCATGACCTTTATTTGTATCAATAGATCAGAATAATTTCAGGTTTTTGAGGCCACATATATGGAAAACACTTTACTTGATCTTTAATGGCACATGTGCTTTCAACCATTTTCAAGAATGAGATACATTACTGGTCGAGAATGTTCTTCACAGTTGTGATCCCTAAGTAGAATACAGTAGGGTTGAAGGAAGAAGCTCAGGGCTAAGATGGTCACTTGGAGTTCCTCTATTTAGAGTCAGGGGTAGCACACGGTTTACACCAGTGTTAGACCTGTCATCCTTGGTGTAGTTTTCCACCTAACTTTTTGCCTTCAGACCTCCTGTTTGCTGATTTATTTTTTGCTAGCTTTAGCAGTCTGATCACTTTTACACTGCTAACCAGTGCTATAGTGCTTGTGTTGTCTCCTTATAAAATGGTAGTATTGGCTTATGCCCCATTGGCATATTTAATTTACTG
The DNA here is from genome assembly GCF_964204655.1 of Triturus cristatus. NCBI lineage: Eukaryota > Metazoa > Chordata > Amphibia > Caudata > Salamandridae > Triturus > Triturus cristatus. Next base: position 979,392,804 of record NC_140587.1, read on the forward strand.
TAGGTCCATAGTGAAGTGGCAGTACCTCTGTGCAGGGCTTGTAAAAGAAATGCTACTAGCGGCCCTGCAGCACTGACTGTGCCACCATTCAGTAGCACCTTAAACATGTCTCAGGAATGTCATTGCAGCCTGTGTGTGCAGTTTTAAACTGCCATTTCGGCCTGGCAAAATAAACATTTTTCCAGGCCCAAATCATCCATTTGAATCCATGTAAGTACCCCAGGATAGTCCCTGGACAGCCCAGAAGGGAGGGTACAGTGTATTTAAAATGTAGGGCATGTGCTTTTAGGTTTTACAAGTCCTAATAGAGAAAAACTCTTAAACTTGTTTTTCCCTACTGCAAGGTATACCTCTCCTATAGGATAGCATTGGATATACCTTATTACATTTAATACGTATAATTTCCAAATGTGAACCGGTAAGTAGTTTCATGTTTGGTGTCTTTGGAATTTTAATGAAAAATCCTTACTCATAGTGAAGTCAGATTTTAAATTACAGTTTTGAAAATGCCACTTTGAGAAGGTTATATAAAAACAGTTGGTCCCAATGAGATTACATTATTCTCTAGTACCCAAAATTTGAAAACAGCCACTCAAGAAATGCGAAAAAAAATCATAACTTTATCATAAATTAGATTATTAATACACGTTTATGCATTCGTTTCACATGCAATGAAGTTGCTCAATGGTGAGTAGAAAGAAGGAAGTGATTGGAGGGAGTGCTCATGAAAGAATCAAGTAAAAAGCAAAAGTTTAGGTACCAATATACAATATGTACAACCAATATATACACAAATTCATACACAAAAAGAGAAAGAGAAGCCTGGCTGGAACTCCCTTGCAATACTAACATCCAACGTTTTACATAGCACCCTATATTATGAGAAACATTTAAGACGAGGATAGTATATCCGGTACAGATGATTACATATGTTGACATTTTGACCCCAAATGGAAGGCAGGCCAATTATTCCTTAAACGGGGGTCTTCATCAGGACAGAGGAAAGAGCAACCTGTAAAACAATTGAGGTGGGGAAGAACTATTCAGTTCTCAGGTCATCGAAGTGTGTAAGCAGGGTACGAATATAAAGGTGGAGTTACTCATCTAGAAACCACTGGTTGGGGAATGGTGGAGGGACTCATGTTCAGGGCCAACAAGGCTCCTGGGGGCCGGTAAATCAGTTTAACATGCAACAATGGTCCACACAGATCCATACCATGGAATTGCTGGAAATAATTTGAGGCACATCCATTACTGAAACAAAAATAAAGAAATAACGCAAGGCGTTGAATATAGGGTAAACTCACCTAAGTGTATTGTACTATGCACCCTGGTCATACTGGGATCCAAATAGGGACTGTGGCGCTCCACGAGTATAAGGTATAGGTAAAGAATGAGTAGATCCTACACGGATCCTATCCGGAGTATTGCTGTAAATCAATACACACCTGGATCAGAAAACTAGATTGATTGGAAAATGGACAAGACAAAATCGGTGATTATATGAAGTGTGTACCATAGTTACTTACCCCGCAAGTTTAATAAGGATCCCGGGGTCACTCTTTTTATACAAAATTACTGAAGTATAAATCAAGTCACATGATATTTCACCAAATGGAAACCTGCATAGGATAGATTTCGGTAAAAGGGATTGCAGAGCACTGTGCAAAGCACTTTTTTCTCCTCTGCAAGAAAAGATTTTGCCCATGGAGAAAATACTTCCCCTGTATCCACTCTAAATGTAGGGATGATCTGTACAGTTAGCTAGAGTAACTTCCTAAAAATGTTGTGTAAGAGTAGCAGTCAGGGTGGAGTTTGTGAAAGCTGAAAAATACACGAGGTATTTTAATCTGCAACCATATGTTTACAATCACAAATTCCTTTGTGAATAGGTTCTGATAACTTTCAGACAGACAAACTGATGCTGTTTGTCCTAACAGCACTTATGTTAGCCACTTTCTGACATGGGCAGTAAAAAGAAAACCTATAAGAAGGTTCCTCCTACAAGACTGGAAATGAATACATCTGCAGAAAGGATGCAAGCCATCACTGGGCCTGATTTTCAAAAGTAAACGTGACTACTTTTAGGTATTCTAAAACCATGTGTGGAGTTTTACGAATCCTCACTCCCTATACTTATGTGAGATTTCGATAAGCATAGGGAGTGCAGAATCGTAATGCTCCGTATCATTGTAGTTTATGAAAACCTAATATAAAAGTTTCAATTAACTCTTTTGAATCAGGCCCACAAATTTGTGTTTAGCGACCAGCTCTAAGTGTGTTTTTTGCGGAAATATTAAAGAGAGACGTATGTTTTCTGTGATAACAAAAAACGCTACTTGAAATTAAGCTGCACATATTAACGAAAGAATATATTTACTGTAAAACCAGTAGCAGCCAATTACTAGAAAATTAAAACTAAAAGCTTGACGAGGATTGGAATTCCCTAATATAATCATGGGCACCCAAAATAAAGTCCACAAAATGGTGCAATGGGCGTCGTTATCACTGCGTCCTCTCAGTTTCGAACATATTTTATTGGCGTTGATGGGAGGAATTTGAGTTTTCCTTGCCGAGAAAAGAGCCTTGCTCGGTTGTGAAACAGGTCAACTTGTCAGAACGTTCTCAAGCAGCGAGTTACATTCATTTCCCACAGAAGAGAAATACATATTTCATTGCCACTTCCCACAACTGATGGAGTCGGCGGATCCCGTTTCAAAAGGCTCTTATCACTGAGTAACATTTATTCCCGAAGGAATCCTTGGCAGCCCATGGGCCATTGATATCATTGAGCCAGGTACGAGCTGTCTGGCAGGGCCGCGGCTCTGCTCAATAGAGCCGCGCGCCGAACAATGAGATTTCAGCAGACGGCGGCATTGTCAATACATTCCAATTACTCTAATTGCCAGGAGTTCAATGCATGCTCTCTGAAGGCAGGGGAGGGGCAGGCAGAAAAGCACATGCCAAGAAAAAGAAGCCATAAGTAACAATCTGTATTTTCTAATGGCCACATTAGTGCATTTTTTAACATGGCTTAACAAGATTTTACAAGATGCACTGGTTTAACAGAGCCTGTTGTACAAATGTTAGTTTTCTGTCTTCCAGAGGCACACAATGCACACGGTAAAGCACACAAAGCACACGGTAAGCTATTGTGTAGTAATGAATGATACGAGTTGAGGTATAAATATTGGTTCACGGACACCTGTGCAGAAATCTTGAGTTTGCTGGTGGAAATCAAATGCTATGTTGCACAATATATGTTGTGGTTGTGGATACAATAAAAGTCAAACTGACACATCAAGGTTTCCAAATGCATCATTATTAACTCAACTTTAAAAAAAAGAAAACAATCCAAGAATTTCGCAGCGACCTGCTGCTATTCCACAATACAACACCCATGGCCATCCATCTATCTGAGTGGGTGGCAAATTAAGCTATTCTGAAAGTGACACCAAATGAGATCTAGTGCTGAGCATGGTATGCGCTAAGGACCTGATTCACACAGGTAAACGTACACTTTTGAGTAATTTTATGATTGGTTGCTATTTACAAATGTATTTTACAAGTAGTATCTTCACGACTGTGGAGTTTCCTTACAAAAAAAAATAGGACAGTCTTATCTTTTTATATGAGGAGACTCTGCAGTCCGACTGCGGCAGTCGTAATGATACTACTAGCAAAATACCTTTGTGAATTGCAAACAATAATTAAATTACACAAACTTTTAAGTTTACCATTGTGAACCAGGCCCACAGTATTCGACAAAACAGTTTGAAATTAAACGTTAGTGCACTTAACTGATGAGGCTTTATAAGTTCGAGACCAGTCTGGAATTACTTGCGCTCCTGCCTGGAGGGGATCTGGCCTAGCAGGTTGGGCTGGACTGTTCCTAAGGCAGAAGGACAAAGTCTATTTTACCTATAGTTGGTCCTTGCCTGGTGAGGCATAGTAGTCAAAAACATGATGGACTGGAATGCAGCCCATTTTACCAGTTACTATGATGAATTCAAATCTTACAAATGTGACCTTTTTTATATTTTAAATATTTTATTCCTTGGGACAGATTCTTAAGCAGGCTGCTTACTGTGCAGTGCTCGGTTTTTGACAGCAAAAGGGTTTGCTGATCTTGTGCTGTGCAGAGGGACTGTGAACAGCGTGGTTTAAAAAAAAACATTATTATTAATGGGGTGTCATTCAACTAAGGGCTCATTTTGTACAATATCACATTCTGGAGATGCATGCTAGGAACGGATCACTGACACAATACTGATCACAACAATATTGAGATACAGAAATATCAATCCGTGTCAAAAAATTGATAACAAAAATATTGTTTCCCTATACTTATAATAGTAAGTACAAAATTATCGAGAAAAATATAGTTTCACGCTAATATAGTTAAAAAACTACAAAATTATAGTTTTTTAAGATATACATATACACAAATATATATGTATATAGATATATATATCGATATCCTCCACCACCGTCTCGATTTCTATGGCAAAACCAGAGCACAGACCACAAAGTAAGTGCATAAATGTTTATTTGATGTCAGCCATTACGAGTTCAGCCCACTTGGGCATTGATCACATGATGTATATATATCTATATAGTTTAAAATAGAAAATCTTGAATATTTTAATAGTTAACATTAATATATTGTAAGTTAAATACATTGAAATAATATTTAATACTACAGATAAATATATACTTTTATAAACATACAAAGAAATATGTGTGTGTATGCTTATATATACACATATATATATATATATATATATATATAATATAGCACTAGTATTAAAAATATATATTTTACATAACATTACATTTTTTTAAGTTACTTAGCATATATATATATATATATATATATATATATATTTTATTCACCAAATTTCCTCTCGGAAAGAAAAAGCACCTTTAATAAAGGACTGAAGAATATGAAGTCCGTGGAGTGCGTTTTCTTTCCGAGGGGAAATTTGGTGAATAAAATATGCGTGATTAGCCACTATCACGAAAAACGACCCCCGCTCGCAAGTTGTTCGGAAGCAAGTGGAAATTGGTGACAGATATATATATATATATATATAAATATATATGTGTGTTTGTGTGCGTGTTGAAAGATATGATACTGCCCCTGAATTGAAAGTGGCAACGTATAAATGGTGAATAAAGAAGCACCACCATCGTGCAAATGAACACTGTGCAGCCTGCTCCCACTGCAGGAATGAATACTGACATTTAAAGATACTGGGCTGATCTACATTATGGGGCCAAAAATCATCATTGGGGGCAATTAAACACTCAAAATCTTGCATGAAGATGGCGGCTTTTCAAACTAAGAAGGCGAAGTCTTTTTTTCCCTAACATCACTCATGACATGGTCAGTGACATCACTGATGACATCATCAAGTAAGTGTAGGTGTTTTCAAGAGTTTATTGGTGTTGAACATATATGCTGATCTACTACACAATTGAAATTAGTATAGTAGGTGCACTACTACTAAGTGATACTACTTCTAACATAAATTGAGTGAGTAGCTTTGTGACTGTATGTATCCTTTTGTTTTATGTATGGGTGTGTAAGTGGCTGTATGGGTCTATGAGTGGGTGTATGAGTAGGTGTGTGGGTGAGTAAGATGCTGTGTGAGTAACAGTATTGGTGAGTGAGTGGGTGTGTCGGCGAATGAGTGGTGGTGTGAGTGTCTCTATGGGTGAGCAAGTGGGTTGGTAGTGACTGTATAAGTGGGTGTCTGAATGGTTGTATGAGTGAGTGACTCAGTGCAGTCTGTAAGTGGCTGTATGGTTGAGTATGTTGCTGTTTGGTTAAGTGAGTTGGTGTGTGTGTGTGTGGCTATATTGGGGACTAAGTATCTGTGTGAATGGCTGTATGTGTGAGTGAGCGGATGTGTGGGTGCTTATATGAATGTGTAAATGGGTATGTAAATGGTTGTATGGGTGTGTGAGAAAGTATGTGAGTTCATTTATGGATGAGTGAGTGGCTATGTTCAAAGACTGTATGGGTGTGTGTAGGTAAATAAGTGGGTGTGTGAGAACTTGTATGGGTAAATGTGTGGCTATGTGAGTGGCTTTTTGGGTGAGTTACTGGTTGTATGAGTGAGTGAATGGTTGTTTGAGTTGCTGTATGAGTGAGTGGGTATGTGAGTTCCTCTATGGAGGACTGAGTAGTGTGTGAATACTGGTATGGGTATGTGAATGGGTATGTGCGTGGTTGTGTGGGAGTGGGCATATGAGAGGTTGTATGGGTGTGTGAGTGGGTCTGTGGATGCTGTCATCAGTGATGTAATTTGAGATGTCATCAATGATTTCACTGACCATGTCATTAGTGATGTCATATTTGAGGTCATAAGCAGTGCATTGTGGGGTCATAAGTTACAGTTAGCTGGAGTAACTATAACTGTTTCACTGGTTTTGTAAGGGTGAAATCTGAGCCTCACTATAACGCCCCTGTGACCTCTGTTTTTTCTGTGAATTTCTTAGGTTTTTTTTAATTCTGTTTTCTAACTATACAATTACTGTAACCTTTATTTTTTTAAGTTTATTTAAATGTTTTCTTAACTAGTAGGAACATTTGCAGAGAGGTGGACAAAAGGGCCAGGACCAAGATCAGGTCACAGAAATCTGGCTGTTGCAACATAACTGGAGTTAACAGGAGGGCTTCTGGGCTCCCAAGAACCCACAGCTTTCAATAGGACTTCATTCCCCAACCAGCAGTGTGCCAAGTGGCGCCTTTGCAGAATTGTGGATAAAGGGGGCATCGCCTCCGAACACCTCTCAGCAATTTCGCTGCGTAGCATTTACTGGAGGTCACTGGAGGGCTTGCAGGCCCACAAGGACTTTCAGCATCCAAGGGTACTTCATCCCCCAACCAACCATTCTCCAGGAGGCATGTTTGCAGAGTGGTGGAGAAAGTGGGAGTGGCCTTGAAAGATCTCTCAGCAATCCCGCTTAGTGGGATTTACTGGAGGTAACAGGAGGGATTTTTGCCCACCAAGGACCCTCTAGAGCCAAGGGGATTTCATCCCCCAACCCACAGTGCACCAGGAGGTGCATTTGCAGAGTGGTGCAAAAGAGGGTGTGGCCTCCGAAGACCTCTCAGCAATCCCACTGTGTGGGACTTTCTGGAGGTAACCAGAGGGCTTGCAGGCCCCCAAGGACTCTCAGTATCCAAGGGAACTTCATCCCCCAACCAACCGTGCTTTAGGAGACGTGTTTGCAGATTGGTGAAGAAAGGGGGCGTAGCATCTGCTAATTGCCAGTTTTTTAATTTAAAAAAATGTATTTTCGGAGGGGGGCATGTGTCCCCCTTGGCTGTTTCAATTTTGTCCCCGTGGACCCCTTCCCCTGGAGCCAGGCCTATTTTGAATAGGGAGGGTAGACGCATTGCTCCCCTCCCCAGGCTGATTTCGGCATATGGGATCCCGTCCCCCAGGGCTCGACCTTACCTTATTTATTTTAAACTAAAGGGAGGGGGGCCAAGAGGCTCCCTTCCCTGGCCGATTACAGCTCTGGGGATCCCATCACCCGAGACCCGGCCTTTAGTGTGAGTGCCCTGATCCCACCAAGGCTACTCACTTAGAAATGTTGTGGACCACGAGGGGATCCTCAAATCCCTCATGGTCTCTGCTGGGTACCCACCTCCTGTGGGAGCTGGCACTGTTTTGAGAAAGAGGGAGATGCTAACATGCCGCTTTTTCTCTTTCAAAGCAATTATGCTCTGCTTTGAGCAAGCAAGAGTAAAATGCTCTTGCTTGCTCAAAGCAAGCACAGTTTGCTATGGATTGGGAGAAGCAGCAAAGCTCCTGCCAAACCATAGCAAGCACCTATGTTCCAGGGGTGGGCCCCCTAGAACATAGCAGGAGCCAGCCCTGGGGAGTGGCCATACCCAGGGCCCTCTCTTGCTCCAGGAGGGTGGCTGCATGGCCCCCCTCCTTTCTTCTAATTTGGCTCTGGTGGTGGTTTTCCCCAGGCATGCAGGGAACCACGCATCCCCTACATTCAATTAAACTTACACCCCAGGGTGGTGGTGGTCCCTGGGGCTGTGTGGGGATCCACACCAGCCCCAGCATTACTTTTTACTAAAGCCCTGGGGAGGTGGTGGCACCCAGGGGTGTGGAGGGGGGTCTGGGTGAACCCCCACGTTATTTTATGATTAAGTCCCGGGGAGGTGGCGGTCCCTGGGGCTACAATAAGCCTGGCGCCCCATGCAACCCCTCCTTTTCCAGACCCCAATGCCCACAGGACATGGGCCAACCGGGGGCCAAATAGCCCCCAATCTGCCCCGCAGGGCCATATATAATTAGGGTGGGGGCTGCCCAAAATGGGCATGCCAATGCTCCCACCCCACCACCATTATAGCCTTTCTGCCCCCCCCCCGGGGGGGCAGATGGGTCAGTAGCACTCAATCTGCCCCCCGGGGGGCATAAAGCCCACTAAATGTCGGGGATTTTTTTTGAGCATTTGTTTTTAGGGTGGGGGCTGCCCAAAATGTGCACGCCCATGACCCCAGCCGCACCACCATTACAGCCGGGCAGAAAGCCCATTTGACACCATGGACTTTTCGTTGCCATGTGTAATTAGGGTGGGGGATGCCCAAAACAGTCATACCAATGCCCCCGCCAACATTACAGCCTTTCTGCCCCCACTAGGGGGCAGACGGGGGCAGTAGCCCCAATCTGCCCCCGGGGGGTCAGAAAGCTCACTTGATGCCAGGGATTCTTTTTTTGCCATATGTAATTAGGGTGTGGCTGCCCAAAATGGGCCTGCCAATGCCCCCACCCCCGCCACAATTACAGCCTTTCTGCCCCCCCTCAGCAGATTGGGGGCAGTAGCCCCCAATCTGCCCCCTCGGGGGGGGGGCAAAAAGCCCACTAGATGCCAGGGATTTTTCTTTGGGCAACTTGAATTAGGGTGGGGGCTGCCCAAAATGGGCATGCCAATGCCCCCACCCCCCCACAAAAATGACAGTCTTTCTGCCCCCCGGGAGGCAGATGGGAGCTGTAGCCCCCAATCTGAAAGCCTACTAGTAACTAGGGATTTCTTTTTTTTATTCAGGTAGGGGCTGCCCAAAATGGGCATGACTATACCCCCACCCTACCCCCAGAGAAATTTCAGTCTTTCTGCCCCCCGGGAGGGCAGATGGGGATAGTGGCCCCTGATCTGCCCCCTGGGGGGGCAAAAAGCCCACTAGGCGTGGGGGCTGCCCAAAATGGTCATACCAATGCCCCCACAAAAAATAGCCACAGTCTTTCTGCCCCCCTTGGGGGCATTTCGAGGTGAACCCCTCCCCTGATTCCCCCCCAGGGCGGCAGAAAGCCCACTAGGCTCCGACTTTTTTTTTAGCAATGTGCCTCCATGTGGATTTTGGGCCCTAGCGCAGCTGGCACGTAGGGAAACCTAGCAAACCTGTACATTTTTTAAAACTAGACACCAAGGGGAATCCAGGATGGGGTGACTTGTCTGGCTCAAACCAGGTTCTGTTACCCAGAATTCCTTGCAAACCTCAAACTTTGTAAAACAAAAAAAACACATTTTCCTCAAAATTCTGTTGTGGGAAAGTTCTGGAATCTGCGTGGATCTACAAATTTCCTTCTACATAGCATTCCCCCAGGTCTCCAGATAAAAATGGTACCTCATTTGCATGGGTGGGTCAAGTACCCGCAACAGGCAAGGGCCCAAAACCTAGTGAGGCGACATCAAAATTACCTATCACAGGGGGCGTGGCTTGAATAGTCACCATGGTGGTCGCAGCCAGGCTCCGGGCATCGATGTCACAATCCGCCCTTCATCCTACCGTCATCCTGCTCAGAGCTGCCTCATCGAAAGGGACGACGCTCTGCTCCGTTGGGACTCCCCTTCTGTCGAGGTGCGGTGTCTGGGGGACGAGCTCTGGCAGTATGGCAGCCAAGTCCTTCGTCCTGTGGCCTGGCTCGCCGGGACAAGGCTCATGGCGGATACCCGGCTACGCCGTGCGCTGAGCGGCAAGACACAGTCTGACATCTGGAGCCCCTGAGTGCCGGGGCCGACGGAGCACAACGAGTGTGGACCAGGCTTGCCCCCTCCTCCTGGCCAAGATCCTGTTTTCCGCCATTGCTGGTGGGGTGGCACGGCCAGAACTCTCCTGTGTGGCCATATCATCGCGCCACATCTTCCGCCTGCCGCCGCGTGGCCATCGTCGGCCATGGACAGCACTTCCCTACTAGGGGTGGGCGGAATTTGTGAAATCCACTTTTGCAAATTATCGCGAAAATGTTAAAAATTATCGCAAACACGCGGAAATATCGCGAAGATGCAGAAGTTTTTTTCCCGCATGTTCGCGAGATTTTCTGCATGGTTGCGGCTCGCCAACTTACCCATGTGGTTGCTCGCGGGCGTGGCCATCTTGTTTTCAGTTGTCTCGCGGTGCATGATCGCGAGAAGAAAGACGTGATTGCGTGACGCATGACGTCACTGCGGGCGCGAACTGTCACGAGACAGCGCAAATGGCTAAAAACAATACAACATCTCATGGAGAACGCGACCGGATCAAGAAAACTTGTCGGCGAACGCAGGGATTCAGGTAAGGCGATCGCGCGTGCGAGAGAATGTATTATTTTATAGCGCGAGCAAGAACCAAATTATCGCTAAGCTGCGGAATGCGGAAATTTTGACATTTTCGCGCTTTCCGCGGAACGCGAAAATGTCAAATTATCGCAATTTCCGCGAACGGAACAACATTTTAGCTCAGGCCTATTCCCTACAGAGGCCGAGCAGGAGGAGCGGCCTGACTCACTTCCAACGGACGGTGGACGAGGGAGTGCGACGGAGCGGGGGTGACCAGAGCTGGGCCGCAATCTTTGAGGTGAGCGTGGTGTGATGGTGCGGGCCTGCGGGGAGGCTCGGCGCCCCCCCTGTGGTCTCCCGATCCTCTCCTGCCAGCAACCCGAGCCTCCCCTCCTCCTTCACCCTGCATGCTGAAGAAACGGCACATGGGCCCCTGGCTTTAGCCCTCCTGCAGCTAGATCCCAGGACATAGACCGCCAAGGCCGTTCCACACCCCGGTTGGGAGGGATACGAACTATCACCTGCCTGGACACCGAGTGGTTGACTGAGTGGCACACCTTGATGGGCTGTCCTTGGATCCTGATGAGATTTTGATGAAGGGCGCCTTGTCGTGCAGCTTGTGGTCCGCTTTGGTTCAGGACTTGTATGGGGATGATGCTGTGCCTCACGAGGTAGAGGGGGTCAGGCCCTGCAGACTCCTGTACACGTTGGAGGCAGTGTCGTTCGCGAGGAGGCGACCCTGGAGGCCCCCGCCCATTGGAGGCCTCACTTCCGTGCTTTGGGTGGGGGTACCCCTGGCCCCCCTGGAGACTCCTTCCTGCAGGTACACAACAGGTCTTATTGTCAGCAGCCTTCTCCATCCATGTCGCTGCAACCTCCTTGATCCCCTACGTGATGGGCAGGGACAAGCCAGGCAGCGCCGGTCCTAAACAGGGCACCATGGACCAGTACACCGCACCCACTGGGGGCTCCATGAGCAGCGACGGGGCAGGCTCAGCACCAGACAATGCGGCCCTCCTGGTGGCCATCAATAATGCCAGGTAAATGCTAGATGCAAAGACTGGGGCAGAGGGGTTGGAGGTCTCCTTCCTGCGTCAACATCTACACAAAGCGGTGGATCGCATCACGGAGGCGGAGACGAGGGTCTCGACGGTGGAAGACACAGTGTCCACTCTCCAAAAGAAAGTCAACAAGCTTACCATGGTGTCGCAAGAGCTGGCCTCTAGGGTAGACGACACCGAAGGCCGGGTGCAACGTAATAACCTGCGCTTCTTGGGCCTACCCAAGGGATGTGAAGGTGCCTCTATGATCCGCTTCATCACAGATTGACTCACCGACCTCCTACCCGGGGACCTGCTATCCTCCTGTTTTGTGGTGGAGCGCGCTCACTGGGCGCTGACCCAAAAACCGCCTAGGGCGAAAACCCCAGGCCAGTCATAGTCAAAATACTGAACTATGCCGACCGCGACACAATCTTGCTACACAAGGACCACGTTCAATATGACTCCAGACCCATAATGATCTTTCCAGACTACACACGCTTGGTCCAGCAACAACGCCAGTCCTTTGCGGCAGCAAGACGCAAGCTGCGTGACTTGAACTTACAGTATCTGCTTCTATATCCGGCTAGAATGAGAGTGATCTTTAACTCCAAGTCGTTCTTCTTTGACACTCCTGAGGCTGTCTTTGCCTGGGCCGAGGAGCGCCCGCGACTCTGGTCCGGCTCATCATCGCTGCATGATTCAGATTCTTCACGTGAATCGCGACGAAACAGACCCCACCACACCAAATCAAAAAGACGACACGGCTCCGGATCAGATAGGCTGTCAACAAGCCCGGAAAGGCCCCCCTGACCTACACGTCACAATGCTGACTAGCAAGTTGATATGTTTAGCTGTTAATCAGACTCCTTGACAATTTTCTCCTCCGAGATGGCGTAGATGCCAAGTCATGGGACTCCCAACCCACAGACTCTTGGGACCCCCCTCATTTTGTTATGTTCTGCGGGTGGATTGGGTACTTTTGATGTGGGGCTTGGGGCTCCCGTGTTGCACACCGCCTCATGCCGCGACAGATGCTCCTTGTTCTAGGCAGTGTCGGGTGGGGGGAGGTGGGGTGTTCCGGAAATGTAGTGTTAGGATGTTTCATATGTTTTTTGCAGACATGTCTTCTAGGTCAGGCTCTCTCCGCTGCTGCATCCTTGGTGAGATAGGGTAATGGCACTGAGTGAAGCACACCCCCTTGGGGATCTAAATGTAGTTTCATGGAACGTCCGAGGTCTCCAGAATAGGATAAAATGCTGCGTGGTCCTCCGTCAGGCTAAACGGTTTGGGGCGGACATCCTCCTCTTAGGCACCAAGGCCCCTTGCTTAGCCAGGTTTGGTTTCCACCACATTTATCATGCAGGGTTCACCAGGGGTTCCTGGGGGTGGCCATTTTAGTTCATCGTAGGGTCCAATTCCAACACATATCCCACAGGGCCCATCCGGGGGCAGATTCCTCTTTGTCACAGGCCTGCTTCATGGGGAACGGGTCACTATTGGTAGTATATATTAACCCTGGGCGTGACACTACGCTTCGCCCACGTAGTGTACGTAGCGCTGCCTGCTTCGCAGTTTTCGAAGTAGGCGAAGCAGGCTAGCACTATGCACACGCCAGGGTGAGCATTTGTTTTTAGGGTGGGGGCTGCCCGAAATGGGCACGCCAATGACCCCAGCCGCACCACCATTACAGCCTTATCTGCCCCCCAAGGGGGGCAGAAAGCCCACTTGACACCATGGACTTTTCGTTGCCATGTGTAATTAGAGTGGGGGATGCCCAAAACAGTCATACCAATGCCCCCGCCAACATTACAGCCTTTCTGCCCCCACTAGGGGGCAGATGGGGGCAGTAGCCCCAATCTGCCCCCGGGGGGTCAGAAAGCTCACTTGATGCCAGGGATTCTTTTTTTGCCATATGTAATTAGGGTGTGGCTACCCAAAATGGGCCTGCCAATGCCCCCACCCCCGCCACAATTACAGCCTTTCTGCCCCCCCTCAGCAGATTGGGGGCAGTAGCCCCCAATCTGCCCCCTCGGGGGGGCAAAAAGCCAGCTAGATGCCAGGGATTTTTCTTTGGGCAACTTGAATTAGGGTGGGGGCTGCCAAAAATGGGCATGCCAATGCCCCCACCCCCCCACAAAAATGACAGTCTTTCTGCCCCCCTGGAGGCAGATGGGAGCTGTAGCCCCCAATCTGAAAGCCTACTAGTAACTAGGGATTTCTTTTTTTTATTCAGGTAGGGGCTGCCCAAAATGGGCATGACAATACCCCCACCCTACCCCCAGAGAAATTTCAGTCTTTCTGCCCCCGGGAGGGCAGATGGGGACAGTGGCCCCTGATCTGCCCCCTGGGGGGGCAAAAAGCCCACTAGGCGTGGGGGCTGCCCAAAATGGTCATACCAATGCCCCCACAAAAAATAGCCACAGTCTTTCTGCCCCCCTTGGGGGCATATCGAGGTGAACCCCTCCTCTGATTCCCCCCCAGGGCGGCAGAAAGCCCACTAGGCTCCGACTTTTTTTTTAGCAATGTGCCTGCATGTGGATTTTGGGCCCTAGCGCAGCTGGCACGTAGGGAAACCTAGCAAACCTGTACATTTTTTAAAACTAGACACCAAGGGGAATCCAGGATGGGGTGACTTGTCTGGCTCAAACCAGGTTCTGTTACCCAGAATTCCTTGCAAACCTCAAACTTTGTAAAACAAAAAAAAACACATTTTCCTCACAATTCTGTTGTGGGAAAGTTCCGGAATCTGCGTGGATCTACAAATTTCCTTCTACATAGCATTCCCCCAGGTCTCCAGATAAAAATGGTACCTCATTTGCATGGGTGGGTCAAGTACCCGCAACAGGCAAGGGCCCAAAACCTAGTGAGGCGACATCAAAATTACCTATCACAGGGGGCGTGGCTTGAATAGTCACCATGGTGGTCGCAGCCAGGCTCCGGGCATCGATGTCACAATCTGCCCTTCATCCTACCGTCATCCTGCTCGGAGGTGCCTCATCGATAGGGACGACGCTCTGCTCCGTTGGGACTCCCCTTCTGTCGAGGTGCAGTGTCTGGGGGACGAGCTCTGGCAGTGTGGCAGCCAAGTCCTTCTTCCTGTGGCCTGGCTCGCCGGGACAAGGCTCATGGCGGATACCCGGCTACGCCGTGCACTGAGCGGCAAGACACAGTCTGACATCTGGAGCCCCTGAGTGCCGGGGCCGACGATGGAGCACAACGAGTGTAGACCAGGCTTGCCCCCTCCTCCTTGCCAAGATCCTGTTTTCCGCCATTGCTGGTGGGGTGGCACTCTCCTGTGTGGCCATATCATCGCGCCACATCTTCCGCCTGCCGCCGCGTGGCCCCTCGTCGGCCATGGACAGCACTTCCCTACTAGGGGTGGGCGGAATTTGTGAAATCCACTTTTGCAAATTATCGCGAAAATGTTAAAAATTATCGCAAACACGCGGAAATATCGCGAAGATGCAGAAGTTTTTTTCCCGCATGTTCGCGAGATTTTCTGCATGGTTGCGGCTCGCCAACTTACCCATGTGGTTGCTCGCGGGCGCGGCCATCTTGTTTTCAGTTGTCTCGCGGTGCATGATCGCGAGAAGAAAGACGTGATTGCGTGACGCATGACGTCACTGCGGGCGCGAACTGTCGCGAGACAGCGCAAATGGCTAAAAACAATACAACATCTCATGGAGAACGCGACCGGATCAAGAAAACTTGTCGGCGAACGTAGGGATTCAGGTAAGGTGATCGCGCGTGCGAGAGAATGTATTATTTTACAGCGCGAGCAAGAACCAAATTATCGCTAAGCTGCGGAATGCGGAAATTTTGACATTTTCGCGCTTTCCGCGGAACGCGAAAATGTCAAATTATTGCAATTTCCGCGAACGGAACAAAATTTTAGCCCAGGCCTATTCCCTACAGAGGCCGAGCAGGAGGAGCGGCCTGACTCACTTCCAACGGACGGTGGACGAGGGAGTGCGACGGAGCGGGGGTGACCAGAGCTGGGCCGCAATCTTTGAGGTGAGCGTGGTGTGGTGGTGCGGGCCTGCGGGGAGGCTCGGCGCCCCCCCTGTGGTCTCCCGATCCTCTCCTGCCAGCAACCCGAGCCTCCCCTCCCCCTTCACCCTGCATGCTGAAGCAACGGCACAAGGGCCCCTGGCCTTAGCCCTCCTGCAGCTAGATCCCAGGACATAGACCGCCAAGGCCGTTCCACACCCCGGTTGGGAGGGATACGAACTATCACCTGCCTGGACACCGAGTGGTTGACTGAGTGGCACACCTTGATGGGCTGTCCTTGGATCCTGATGAGATTTTGATGAAGGGCGCCTTGTCGTGCAGCTTGTGGTCCGCTTTGGTTCAGGACTTGTATGGGGATGATGCTGTGCCTCACGAGGTAGAGGGGGTCAGGGCCTGCAGACTCCTGTACACGTTGGAGGCAGTGTCGTTCGCGAAGAGGCGACCCTGGAGGCCCCCGCCCATTGGAGGCCTCACTTCCGTGCTTTGGGTGGGGGTACCCCGGGCCCCCCTGGAGACTCCTTCCTGCAGGTACGCAACAGGTCTTATTGTCAGCAGCCTTCTCCATCCATGTCGCTGCAACCTCCTTGATCCCCTACGCGATGGGCAGGGACAAGCCAGGCAGCGCCGGTCCTAAACAGGGCACCATGGACCAGTACACCGCACTCACTGGGGGCTCCACGAGCAGCGACGGGGCAGGCTCAGCACCAGACAATGCGGCCCTCCTGGTGGCCATCAATAATGCCAGGTAAATGCTAGATGCCAAGACTGGGGCAGAGGGGTTGGAGGTCTCCTTCCTGCGTCAACATCTACACAAAGCGGTGGATCGCATCACGGAGGTGGAGACGAGGGTCTTGACGGTGGAAGACACAGTGTCCACTCTCCAAAAGAAAGTCAACAAGCTTACCATGGTGTCGCAAGAGCTGGCCTCTAGGGTAGACGACACCGAAGGCCGGGTGCAACGTAATAACCTGCGCTTCTTGGGCCTACCCAAGGGATGTGAAGGTGCCTCTATGACCCGCTTCATCACAGATTGACTCACCGACCTCCTACCCGGGGACCAGCTATCCTCCTGTTTTGTGGTGGAGCGCGCTCACCGGGCGCTGACCCAAAAACCGCCTAGGTCGAAAACCCCAGACCAGTCATAGTCAAAATACTGAACTATGCCGACCGCGACACAATCTTGCTACACAAGGACCACGTTCAATATGACTCCAGACCCATAATGATCTTTCCAGACTACACACGCTTGGTCCAGCAACAACGCCAGTCCTTTGCGGCAGCAAGACGCAAGCTGCGTGACTTGAACTTACAGTATCTGCATCTATATCCGGCTAGAATGAGAGTGATCTTTAACTCCAAGTCATTCTTCTTTGACACTCCTGAGGCTGTCTTTGCCTGGGCCGAGGAGCGCCCGCGACTCTGGTCCGGCTCATCATCGCTGCATGATTCAGATTCTTTACGTGAATCGCGACGAAACAGACCACGCCATACCAAATCAAAGAGACGACACGGCTCCGGATCAGATAGGCTGTCAACAAGCCCGGAAAGGCCCCCCTGACCTACACGTCACAATGCTGACTAGCAAGTTGATATGTTTAGCTGTTAATCAGACTCCTTGACAATTTTCTCCTCCGAGATGGCGTAGATGCCAAGTCATGGGACTCCCAACCCACAGACTCTTGGGACCCCCCTCATTTTGTTATGTTCTGCGGGTGGATTGGATACTTTTGATGTGGGGCTTGGGGCTTCCGTGTTGCACACCGCCCCATGCCGCGACAGATGCTCCTTGTTCTAGGCAGTGTCGGGTGGGGGGAGGTGGGGTGTTCCGGAAATGTAGTGCTAGGATGTTTCATATGTTTTTTGCAGACATGTCTTCTAGGTCAGGCTCTCTCCGCTGCTGCATCCTTGGTGAGATAGGGTAATGGCACTGAGTGAAGCACACCCCCTTGGGGATCTAAATGTAGTTTCATGGAGCGTCCGAGGTCTCCAGAATAGGATAAAATGCTGCGTGGTCATCCGTCAGGCTAAACGGTTTGGGGCGGACATCCTCCTCTTAGGCACCAAGGCCCCTTGCTTAGCCAGGTTTGGTTTCCACCACATTTATCATGCAGGGTTCACCAGGGGTTCCTGGGGGTGGCCATTTTAGTTCATCGTAGGGTCCAATTCCAACACATATCCCACAGGGCCCATCCGGGGGCAGATTCCTCTTTGTCACAGGCCTGCTTCATGGGGAACGGGTCACTATTGGTAGTATATATTAACCCTGGGCGTGACACTACGCTTCGCCCACGTAGTGTACGTAGCGCTGCCTGCTTCGCAGTTTTCGAAGTAGGCGAAGCAGGCTAGCACTACGCACACGCCAGGGTGAAGCGTAGCTGCCTTCCGCCGCCCCCCGCCCACCCTCCTTTTAAATCAAACCCCACATGTAAAATAAATAATAAGTAAAGAAACTTACCTGAAGCGCGAGAAATGCGCATGCGCGGGCGTCCGCGCATGCGCATATGTCAGAAGAAGTTGGAAATGGAAGAGGGAGCCCCGGAGACGCCGCGCCTCAGGTAAGTTTCTTTACTTCTTATTTATTTTACATGCGGGGTTTGATTTAAAAGGAGGGCGGGTGGGAGGCGGGTGGCGCGTTGTGGGGCTACGCGTAGCGCGCGAGTGTGCGTAGATTTGGGCACACTACGGGCTGCTTCATGTAGCCCCACTACGCCCACTATGCCCACCCTTAGTATATATGCCCCCCGCTTGGAATGGGTTTAGTGGACAGGATTACAAATGTCTGGGGGGACCTCCAGGAGGGTCTGATACTTCTAGGGGGTGACTGGAACGATACGATGGGGACACTGGACCGACAGCGTACCTCAACCCCTCTCTTAGCGCCTGGCCCCACCAAGCTAAACTCCCTGGCATTCACTCTGGGTTGGGCGGACATCTGGAGAGAATACCACCCCTCCGAACAGGGCTTCACCTACCTGTCCACAGTCCATGGGTCGCAGTCTCGCTTAGATGTTTTTTCGTTCCCCGCACGTTCCTCCATCGCTTCTCGCAGATGACCCACCACCCCCGTGGACTCTCTGACCACTCCCCCGTTGCCCTGCGCTTCCATACGAGATCCCGCAAACCTCCCTTTCACTGGCGCATGTCTCCCTGGCACCTCCGTTGCACGGAGTACCAGGATATGCTTCGTACAGCTATCTCCGAGTATTTGGATTCCAACTGCCCCTCTGCCACATCTCAATGCATTTTGTGGGAGGCCCTAAAGCCTACTGTCCGAGGCGCTGAGATTAGTAATTGCACCACACAAAAACATTCACGGCGTGAGCAATTGGTGGCTTTGGAGTCGCGTCAGGCGACCCTGGCATCGCAGCTCAACGGGGACCCTAGCCCTGACATCCACCGAAATCTGTTGCAAACGCAACAAGAATTGCAGCAATATCTGATGTGCGAAGCCAAATAAATTTGGGAAGCATTGCAACATCAGTTATACCAATCGGGAGACAAATCGAGTAGAATGATCCATCGTCTTTGTCAGGCAGATAAATCCCCAGTGACGGTTCCTATTATCCAGGGAGCGGATGGATCCCTATGTACATCACCGGAGGGGGTGGCCAGGGAATCTGCGCAACACTTTATGACCCTATATGCTCGGCACAAGCTGATCGCGGAATTCCTACGTGACATCATGCCACGGAAACTCCCGGATTCCCTGCGCGACCCCTTGGAGGCCCCCATTACTATAGACGAGCTGACAGGGGCCCTGAATGCACTCCATCCGGGACAGGCCCCTGGTCCCAATGGATTCCCTTTGGAATTCCTGCAGCCGAATATACACCTGTTGGGCCCCCACCTCCTGGCGGCACTCCAAGAGGCTTTAGATGCCTCCATCTAGCCCCAAGACTGGCGACATGCGGAAATAGTTCTCTTGCCAAAGCCTGGGCGCCCTCCTGACGACCCTTCCTCTTATCGCCCTATTTCCCTTATTAATTTCAAACCTAAGCTGCTGGGTAAAGTCCTAGCCGATCACCTTTGTACGTGCGCCTCCGATCTGATTCAGCCTGACCAGTTGGGATTTATGCCCCATAGAGCAACCCGTCATAATATCCGCAGGGTACATAACGCCCTTGCAGCCTCTCCGGCGTTGGGCCGACCAGCCGCAATGCTCCTGGCTGATATAGATAAAGCCTTCGATTCCCTTAGTTGGGTGTACCTTTTTCAATTACTGGAGACCATCAATTTTGGGCCACGGTTTCTTGCCTATATACGTCTACTGTATATCGACATAACAGCGTTGGTACGGATAGCCGGACTTCACTCACTCCCCTTTCCTATCCAGCAAGGTACTAAGCAGGGCTGCCCCTGTCACCATTGTTGTTTGCCCTCGCGGTTGAACCCCTGGCAGCATGGGTCAGAAATGACCCAGTCCTTCAAGGCTTTGAATGGTCACAGTCACGCTCAAACCAAATCACGTTATACGCGGACGATGTCCTCTTTTTCATTACAGAACCATGGTTCTCTGGACCTCGCATCTTGGAGAAGCTTAGGGTGTTTGGAGACACTACGGGCTTACATACAAACCCTGCCAAATCCATACTATATCCGGTATGCGGGCATCAGGGCAGAGATACTTGGGCTTCGCAACTCTCTCACGCCACTGACGGCTTTAAATACCTTCGTATATTCGTGTCACCATGCCCCAAAATCTCCTGGGCCCATAACATCACTCCACTGTTAGCCAGTCTCAACAGTGAAACTGCGATATGGTCTTCCCTTCCATTGTCCCTGTATGGGCGCTCTGTCATCTTCAAGATGGTATCGCTGCCCTGGATTCTATATTGTCTCCAAAACTTCCCGTATCACATCCAACGTTCATGGTTTGCGCAGGTCAACGCCATACAGAATAAATTTCTCTGGAATGGTGGGACGGTTAGAGTCGCCCTTCGCACTTGTGCGCAATCGACGTATTGCAGGGGAATTGCGTCAGCAGACATATATTCCTATTACGCAGCCTCACACTTACTCGTGGTCAACGAATGGTGGTATAGCTCCCCCACCGACCCAGGGTATGCGATAGAGCATGCAGCAATGGGACAGACCTCCCTCCTCCACCTCCTATATAGCCTGGTGCTCCTCGACTTTATGCTACCGGCAGGAAAAGTAGTAATATCGCTCTGGCGGGCACTAGTCCGACAGATGGAATGGCATGATAAACTTACCCGGGCAACCCCACTGTGGCAGGGTACATACCTTTGTCCTGTGGCCACTTTGGGTGGGTTCCAGGGATGGGACCTGGTGGGGATATCGACTCTTGGGGACATGATGCAGGGCACTACCCTATCAACAGCTGCAAATTGAGTACAACCTACACAAAACACAATTTTATAAATATCTCCGCTTCCGCCACGCGCTCACCCCCCCTGGTTCGCCCCCTTGAGACCCATACAGAATTTCACCCATTGGAAGGCCGTCTGTTGATGGGGGATTTAGGCCTTCACAAGATTAGACAGATCTATCAGAGCCTAATGACCCACACTCAGACAACGCTCGACAAGACTTGACAGGCATGGCAGGCCGACGTCCCTGACTTAACTGACGACGACTGGGCCGAAGCCATCGCCAGTCCACGCGGTGCGGCGGTTTCTACCAGATACCACCTGATACAGTTTAAATACATACACAGGGCTTATTACACGAGGACCAAACTTTGGGGGATGGGAGTGATTCCATCCCCCACGTGTCTGCGATGCGAGCGGGACGAGGGGACTTTTATACATACAGTTTGGAACTGCACTGTGTTGCAGCCTTTCTAGCACAGAATTAGGTCCTGCCTCCAGGAGGTGCTTGCGTGGGAACTCCCGATGGACCCGAGACTCTTTCTCCTACATAGCACAGACTATATAGGGGGAAACATGTATAAGCAGCACCTATTATTCTTAGCCATTACTAATGCCAAGCGAGACATAGCACAATTATGGAAAGGGACATCTCCCCCAACGAAAGGTAAATGGAAGACCGAAATGGACAGTATATGGGGGCCGAAATAGCTGTATTCCTTGCTCGAGGTTGCCCTGCCAAACACAGAAAAATCTGGACCCGCTGGGCGTCATACCGAGGAATCAAGCTCCCCCCCTGCCGCCCACCAACCCCTAAATGGAGCCTTGTTTTCCAATGTATACTGTTGAGAACATCCTGAATAAGACCGCAATAGAGCTCTATAATCTGTTGACTATTATGTGCATTCTGAGATCTAGTACTGTCTGCATCTTGTTTGAGTTTTACCCCCTACATGTTGACCAGGAATTAGATTCCGGTCAAAATGTTGGACTCACTGTGATTATAAGCCATTTTTCTCCTACAGGTCATTGTAGGGCTTACGCCCATATATCCAACAAAAAAACAAATAAAATTTGATATGAAACAATTACCTTCCACAAACCAACCTGGTTTTCAAAGGGGGTGCCATGAGGTTTTGGCCCCGGGCTCGGCGGCCAGCTAAGGAAACCTACCAAACCCACAAATTTCTGAAAACTAGACATCAGGGGGATTCCAGGGAAGTATGCCTTGCGTGGATCCCCCAACGTTTTCTTACCCAGAATCTCCTGCACACCTCAAATTTAGCTGAAGAAATTACTTTTTCCACACATGTTTGTGTGGGAAAGTTGTGACATCATTGGGCTGACTGAAATTTCCTACCACCCAGCATTCCCCCAGGTCTCCCAATAAAAATGGTGCCTCACTCGTGTGGGAGGCCCAAGTACCCGCGACAGCCTAGGACCCAAAACGTATTGAGACAACATCAAAATTGCCTATAACAAAACGACCTTGTTTTGCAAGGGGGGTCACCTAGGTTTTTGGCCCCGTGCTCGGCGGCCAGCTAGGGAAACCTACCAAACCTACACATTTCTTTAAACTAGACACCCGGGGGATTCCAGGGAGGTATGGCTTGTGTGGATCCCCCAAGGTTTTCTTACCCAGAATCCCCTGCAAACCTCAAATTTAGCTGAAAAAATCACTTTTTTTCACACAATTTTGTGTGGGAAAGTTGTGGCAATACAGAGTTGACAAAAATTTCCTACCACCCAGCGTTCCCGTAGGTCTCCCAATAAAAATGGTGCCTCACTCGTGTGGCCCAACTTTCCCAACCAAAAATGTGTAGAAAAAGTGATTTTTTTAGCTAAAGTTCAGATTGGCAGGGGATTCTTGGTAAGAAAACGTTGGGGTATCCATGCATGCCATACCCACCTAGCATCCCCTGGGTGTCTAGTTTTCAAAAATGTATAGGTTTGCTAGGTTTCCCTAGGTGCTGGCAGAGCTAGGGTTAAAAAACTACAGCTAGGCACTTTGCAAAAAAAGGATCATTTTTCACTCTGAAAATGTGGTGTGTCCACCTTCGATTTTTGGCCATTTCCTGTCGCGGGCGCTAGGCCTACCCACACAAGTGAGGTACCATTTTTCATGGAAGACTTTGGGAAACACTGGGGGGGTGGAATTTTGTGGATCCACGCAGATTCCAGAACTTTCCACCACAGAAATGTGAGGAAAATTTGTTTTTTTTTACAATTTTTCAGGTTTGCAAGGGATCCTGGGTAACAGAACCTGGTGAGAGCCAGTCAAGTCACCCCATCCTGGATTTCCCTGGGTGTCTAGTTTTTAAAAATGTATAGGTTTGCTAGGTTTCCCTAGGTGCCGGCAGAGCTAGGGTTCAAAAACTACAGCTCGGCACTTTCCAAAAAAAAGGATCATTTTTCACAGTGAAAATGTGGTGTGTCCATCTTGCGTTTTGGGCCGTTTCCTGTTGCGGGCGCTAGGCCTACCCACACAAGTGAGGTACCATTTTTCTTGGAAGACTTTGGGAAACACTGGGGGGGTGGAATTTTGTGGATCCACGCAGATTCCAGAACTTTCCACCACAGAAATGTGAGGAAAATTTGTTTTTTTTTACAATTTTTCAGGTTTGCAAGGGATCCTGGGTAACAGAACCTGGTGAGAGCCAGTCAAGTCACCCCATCCTGGATTTCCCTGGGTGTCTAGTTTTCAAAAATGTATAGGTTTGCTAGATTTCCCTAGGTGCCGGCAGAGCTAGGGTTAAAAAACTACTGCTAGGCACTTTGCAAAAAAAGGGTCATTTTTCACTCTGAAAATGTGGTGTGTCCACCTTGCGTTTTGGGCCGTTTCCTGCCGTGGGCACTAGGCCTACCCACACAAGTGAGGTACCATTTTTCTCGGAAGACTTTGGGGAGCGTGGGGTAGGTGGAATTTTGTGGATCCACGCAGATTCCATAAATGTACACCACAGAAATGTGAGGAAAATGTGTTTTTTTAAACATTCTTTTGGGTTTGCAAGGGACTCTGGGTAACAGAACTTGGTGAGAGCCAGTCAAGTCACCGCATCCTAGATTCCCCTGGGTGTCTAGTTTTAATAAATGTATAGGTTTGCTAGGTTCCACTAGGTGCCGGCAGAGCTAGGGTTCAAAGACTACAGCTAGGCACTTTGCAAAAAAAGGGTAATTTTTCACTCTAGAAATGTGGTGTGTCCACGTTGCGTTTTGGTCCATTTCCTGTTGCGGGCACTAGGCCTACCCACACAAGTGAGGTACCATTTTTCTTGGAAGACTTAGTGTAACACAGAATTGTAGAGCAACTGTTTTCATCTGTTGACTTTTGATGCATTTCTGCCTTCCAAATGAAAGACAATGTGTAAAAAAGAAGTCATTTTGAAAAATGACCGATAATTCTCATACTCCCAATTTCGGAAATGTGCAAATATCTACTGTTTCTAAACTCTATATTTTGTTCCCATTTCAGAAATACTTAGGTGTCTATCAATGAAAGCACACCTGCTCAGCCTCGACCGAGCTCACGATTTTTGGGGCTTTTTAATGCGTTACTGAATTTGAGCTTCAACTCGGGCACCTGCTTTATTTATATCTGTAAGTGCTTCCTGTTGAGGTTTAATTTTTGTGACAGGAGCATCGTGCCAGAATGAATCCTGCCCTGCATATTATTTATCAAAGAAGATGCCACCGTTTGTGCAATACCTCTACTCAACTGGAGTGCTTTCTACTGGCTAATCATGAAGTGCTACCCCGTTGTCGAGATGTATAGTGCTTTTCCTACACTACAGCTGCGTAAAGGGCCAGAAGAGTTGTCTCCAGTGACCAAGTATGTGTTTAAGTTTGCCACAGCGCGAATGGCACCGAGGTCCTTTGAGTGAGCTGTCCATCATAGTGGGGAAATGGCAGGAAGATGGTGCATACCAATAGTGTGTGTGGGGCATGGCCAAACGGGGCTTCAATGCGAGTTCACATGCCTCTTGTTTATAAAGGGTCAGAGGCCGATCAGAGCACCAGATGAGGTGAAAGCAGCCTCCTGGTCACAAGAACTACACAGGGATGGCGCTCGAGAAACTCATGAGGAGAAAGCAGCCTCCTATTCACTTCCTGGTGAGGTTTAATTACCTTGTGCATGCCCCGAATTCTGTTTAGCCACGGATGGCGGAAGTTTCGACATTTTCGCGTTCCGCATGGAACGCAGAAATGCCGAAATTCCACAAGTTCCGCAAGCAGAACGGAATTTGACGCCCACCCCTATCTATCATACCAATTTTTCCATGTATACATTTTCCCTAAATAATTGCGATATACATAATAAACAACCATTGCAAGACGCTGATCAGTTATTGGCTCTGGGTTCGTCGGGATCTTGGTGAACCTACCAGTCCTATACATCCCCACAACCAGAAATGTCCTGCAAATGTAACGGTATATTGCTTTTATACAGCTGTCATAGTTAGAAGAAGTTACAGGTGAAAACGTTGACACAAATGGCTGTTTTATTCAATTAATTTTCAATTTCTCCTATATTTAACTGTTAGTTTCTATAAAGAAACCTTGAAGGATCTACACAAATGATCCCTTGCTGAATTCAGAATTGTATCTACTTTTCTAAAATGTATACCTATCCAGGATCCATTATTGCTTTCATACCAATTTCTACCATTAACTGGAAGGAGATTGAAAGCAGAAAAAATAGGCTATGTCCCAGAAAAATGCCAAAACTGTGTAAAAAATTGTGGTTTTTTGACAAAAGTCTGTTTGTCTCTGAAAGCTGGGAATATGGTGATTTCAGCACCACAACCCCTTTTTTGATACCATTTGCAGGTAAAAAACCAGATGCTTTCATCTGGAGGCCTTTTTCCCATTTTTCCCCAAAAAAACAAAACAATTGCGGTATTTTGGCTAATTTCTGGGTCTCCTCCAGGGGAATCAACAAACACTAGGTACCTTTAGAATCCCCATGATGTTGGAAAAAAAGGAGGCAAATTTGGCGTGGATACCTTATGTGGTCAAAAAGTTACAGGGGCCTAAGCGCGAACTACCCCAAATAGCCAAAAAAAGGCTTAGCACGGGGGTGGAAAAGGCCAAGCAGCTAAGGGGTTAACATGAATAAAGGCATTGGAACTTCGATTTTATCATACACGATTAAGAGCGAGCACAATTCTTTACCTAGTGGCCTTCCTTATTACTGGCACCTGTTTCACATCATTACAGTGTTGCCCATACAATGGAAGGTCACTACAGTCAACTAAGCACCTAATGCTATTTTGCACTTGTATACCTCTTTTAGAAAATGGTTCCTTCACTCTATACTCAGTGGAGGATCATTTAATGCTCCTTATGAGGGTTTGCACTATTTACAGCATCTTGATTTTCCTCTGATATGCTTTGCATTTCAGAACTTTCTCCCTTAATAAAAGCTAAATAAAAGAAAAAACAACCAGCCTGGGGTGAAGTAGCCCGAGCCCCCGCCCCCTTTTTCCACCACTCTGCAAATGAGCCGCCTTGTGGCTAGTTTGGGGATAAAGTCCCCTTTGCTTCTGAGGGATATTGGGGGCCAGGAAACACCCCTGTTACCTCCAGTAAGCCCCACACAGTGGGATTGCTGAGAGGTCATCTGACGCTCAGCTCCCTTTCTCTACCACACTGCAAATGCAACTCCTGGTGCACTACTGTTTGGGGATGAAGTCCCCTTGGATGCTGAGGGTCTCTGGGGGCCTGGAATCCCTCATGTTATCTCCAGTAATTACCACACTGCATGATAGCTGAGAGGTCTTTGGAGGCCTTGCCCCCTTTCTCCACCACTCTGCAAATGGGCCTTCTGGCAAAATACTGGTTGCTGGATGAAGTCTCCTTGGATGCTGAGGGTCCTTTGGGGCCAAGAACTCTTCCAGTTAACTCCAGTAAGTCACACACAGCAGGATTGCTGTGAGTTGGTTAGTGGCCAAGCCCCTTTCTCTACTCCCTGCAAATCTGAGTACTATTTAAAAAAACATAGAATTTCATTGAAAAAAACAAAAGGTTACATGGATGTAATAGTTAGGAAATAGAATTGAAAAAATGTTGGAAATTCACTGGAAAAAACACAAAGGTTACAGGGACATTATAGTTAGGAAATAGAATTAACTAAACCTTAGAAATTCACTGAAAAAAAAAGTTACAGGGACGTTATAGTTAGGCTCAGATTTCACTCATACAAAACCAGAGAAATTCAGCAGTTACAGTTAGCTCAGCTAACTATAACTTGCTCCCCCGCAGTGCACTGCTTCGGACCTTGCATATTACATCACTCATGACATGGTCAGTGACATAACTGACATGACTCTCAACCTGTTTAGGCACCATATTGATGCTTTTTTTAAAGCTCACATAACAATAAAAATAGAGGATGCACTTCCTTTTACAGTGATTAGGTATGCACCTGTATGCGGGGAGAACCACAGTTTAAGGACTTTTAAAAAATCCAGTCCAGGTTTTGCAGGCAACATGAAAATGCATGACGGGACTTTTCAAGATAAGACGAACTGATGAGCATAACTTTTAATAAACACAGTTAGTAAATAACCTTGAAGCAAGGTAACTTGCAGGACATTACTCTGTTGTGATTTCCCCTAAACAATTTTAGATATGCAAGCTCAAGTTTATATAATTGTGATCTCCCCGCATTCAAGAGCATACCATTTGCTGGCTGAGTGTGTGCAACAAATGCTTTACACTGTCTTCTGATACTGCCTTACTGCTCGACCAAGCTACCACTTTAGAGAGTAAGGTTATATCTAACTTTAGCCTCTGCCAAACCTCTGGGGACTGTGGACTCTGTACACCCTGTACCTATTTGGGGACAGTATATACAGAGCCACTTTCTCACACGTACACCTTACCAGCAATCATGCGTCCACACAACTCTATTGTTGCTAAAAAATACCCTAACATTTTAATAGTCATGCCACCATAGCATTGAGGAGAAACATCACTTTTAACAAGTTTAGTAGAGATGTTGAAATGTTTTTAAAGATGTCTCATTAATCATGGTTAAGTGAGAACATGAATAAAACTTGAATTGCAATTCAACCCCTTCAATATTAACCAAATGAGATGGGTGGATAGCTTCTAGAACATCTACTTGAAAAGTTACTACTTTGACTTGAGGTTGAACCTTTGTTGTAACTTGATCTCCTTTCCTTACTTTACTTTTACAACATCTTGCAAAATGACCCTTTCTTCCGCAGGTACTACACACAACCTGTAAAGCAGGTCAGAAAGGTGCATTAGCTAGATGTCCTAGTCTCCCACACCTAAAACATGTTGGCTTGCCCACACTATTGGAAACGTTATCAGCAATTGAGGCAGATAAATTTTTGTCTTTGACTTCTAAATATTTTTTCTTTACTTGACAGACTACCTCATCAACATTGGTGCTAGTAGGGACAGGTTTGTTTTTCTCAACACTCAATTCGTCCACACATTTCATCATGTGTTCAACCTGTTTTGCGATCGTAATTACCTCATCTAACGGTGGTACATCTTTTAACCATAGTTCCTTTCTAATGTTATCATGAGCACATTTTAACACAAATTGGTCTCTTATTCTCACTTCTGTAGCACCCCCAAACTTGCACGATGAGGCTAGTTTCCTTAAAGCTGAAACAAATTCATCTACCCATTCATCTTTTTTTGTTCACGTAGTCCAAAGTGATATCTTTCCATAATAGTGCTTAAATGTGGAAGATAATGAGGATCTAACTGTAGCACACATATTTAAAATCCATTTAAGTTTGTCTGTTCAGCGGCACTAAGTTCGGGTCAGTGTTTAAGAACTTCTTGACCCTCACCTCCTAGACAATGAAGTAATAAAGTATGTTTGCGTTCCGCACTTAGGTTTGTCCCACAGACCCTGGCGTAGTTCACAAATTGTTTTTTCCACTTTTGCCATTTTATACTTGGCTCACCTGGACTTGTTAAAAAAAAATGGAGGTTGTGTAACATTCTGCATGTTGATATAAAATACAAGTGAACTCTATCACAACTTACTGAATTAAGTTATTTAGATGTATCAATTATTATTAACACATTTTTTTTATCTAAGTGAGTATATTATAGGCCTGGGCAAAGCACTACGCTACGCTCGCGAAGTTTGCGAAGTTCGCGCTACTTCGCACTACGCGAATTGCACGTAGCACAGTGCGAACACGCGTAGCATAGTCTTGCGTAGTGCTGCGGTCATTTTTTGCTTGCTCGCGGTCCTCAACGTCAGGTTGGCGACCGCGAGCAAGCAAAATGACATCCCGGCGAGACTTTTTCCTTGTTCGCGATCAGCAACATCAAGTTGGCGATCGCGAACAAGGAAAATAAACCTCCTGGCGAGATTCCCAACGCGAGGAGGTCAGGTTACTCATTGCGAGGGGTCGCGTATGCTCGCGACCGCTCGCGATGAGAAACTACCAGTTCGCGTTGAGAAAGCTGCCGCTTGAGTAAAAATCTCCTCGAGCAGCAGAAAACTACAGCTCGCACTGTGCAAGATACCATTTTCAATGATTGCACAGTGCCGGTTGCTTGTCCGCACTGTGCAATCATTGAAAACAACATCTTGCACAGTGCGAACATGTTACTACGCAGTTCGCGAAGTGACTATGACACGTCGTGTAGTGTCGCGTCTAAAAGTACTTACATGAGCTTTTCCTCATTATAGCCAACGCACATAATCCTATTAGCACATAGATCTGATATTTTATTAAACTGAGAAGTGATGCAACTCTCGGTATGAAAACGAAAAAGAGTTCCGAAGAAGTCCGATGAGTGCGAAACTCGGAACTACCATGGAGCGCAAGCCACAGATGAACAACGAAGCACCAGAACTCCAAGCATGCGCCCAACCGAGGAAGTAGCACCGACGTCAGGCGCTTCAGACATGCGCTGTAGAAACAAGGCATCTCTGACGTCCTCCGAATGTAGAGCAGTGCTACGAAGGCTCAGGGCATGTGCACTGAAACTGAGAACGGCAAAGTTAAATCATCCCGCTTGTGCTGTTGTTGAAACAAAGGGATGACATCACTGGAACGCACCCCTGAGAATAAACCGCTGCGATTGCGTCACTGGAACACAAATCAGCGCGTTTGTCCGCCCTTCCCTCAAATCTCCTCACCTTCTTCCCATTCAGTTAAGAGGATGGTAACTGCCGCTGGAGAAGTATAAACTTCTCTTTCATCGTAAATTAAAACTGCCGCTGGAGGAGAGTGGCGATTCGGATCTTTCTCATCGCAATAGGGCACTGGCAGAGCGCGGTGGATGTTGAGGTGATAGTGAAGGCTGCCACGATTGTCGCCAATTGTGTGTCTGATGCTATTGCTCCCTTTCTCATTAATCTCTGCAATTAATTTCTCAAGGAAGGCAAGGTTGTAACATCTTGGAAGAAGGCAATGTTAGTATCTACTATTAAAACACCTTCTGCTGGCATTTTAATCTTCAGCAATTATTGGCTTGTTTCCTGGTTCCTCTTCCCAATTAACATTCTGCTCTCAGGCAGACATTGCCATTGCTCAACCTCTCAGAGGTCTCTGATACAGTCTCTCATAAAATTGTTTTAGATAACCTCACTAAAGTAGGATTAAAAGGTAAAGCTCTGACCTAGATCTCCTCCTATCTCAAGACTGAACCCAAGTGATTCATCTTCCTCGTTTTCATTTAGAGTTATGAAAATTATTTCAGGGAGCAGCTCTCAGCCCAAAACTCTTCAGTGTTTATGTCCATGATCTGGCACAGCTCACCGCTGCTTTGGTCTCTCTTCATGACAAATGTGAATTTTATTCAGTCTTAGTGAGTTTTCAAACAAAGCAAACCTTAATTTTTTTAAATGCCTCATAGCCTTTGTTGCTCGGATGAAAAACAACTTTCTAAAAATGAACGTGGACTAGACAGAAATTCTCCTGTTCAGATAACAGACTTCTTCATGGTCATTAAATTGGTGGCTGGTGAAATAGAGTACCCTACTTCTCCAGTAATCGAAGTCCGACACCTGGATTTTTCAAAGATCAGAATCTTTCATTAACTACCCAAGTCAGCAAGCTATCTTTGACTTCTATCAAATTTGACTCCTCAATAAAATCATTTCGTTCTTACCTTTTGAATGCAGTTGAGTCATAGTTATAGCACTTATTCTGTCAAGATTAAGTACTGCAATTCTCATTATCTGGCTTGCACAGCATCAGTTTGACATGAGTAAAAGAAGGCTGGGTTCCCTGAGCAGCACTATGTGCCGGCCAATGACTTTTAAACATCATGCAATTTGGAAGTGGCAACCAATGGTGGGAAAGTCCTAAATGCGGACTTAAGGGCATTTCTGGGAAGGTAAAATAAAAGTAGACAAATTGCAGCACTTTGCAACCATTGGAGAAGTGACAGAGATTTCTGATGAAGCCCAAGGTAGAGAGAATTGCAATTGTCGCGCTTGGATAATATTGTGGACTGTACCACCAGGCGTCTGACTTCTAGAGGAAGAAATGGACAAGTTGTATGCAGCAGTAGAAACTGGTAAAATCAAAGGCTTTCTAATTTGTATAGAGAGAGGAATGTTCTAATCAAACCAAAAAGCCAGGTATTTCACTTCTGCGATTGAAGTGTGTGAGGGGCCTAATTTATCTGGACACCAGTCAGTGGACTAGAGTTCCCCCAGTTTTCCCAGAAGAAGAATTTTGATTTTATTGGTGTAGAACTTAAGATGATTATTGTTCATCGATTTGATGACTGTTAAGGGGCAGTTTTGGAAGTTGTTGCAAGTGCTGCCATTAGAATAAGAGAGATAAAGGTTGATTTGAGTATCATTAGAGTCAATTGATCAATCAATTAGGATTTATAAAGTGTGGCTAATCACCCGAGAGTGTATCCAGGCATTTGCAAGTCCTGAGGTGTAATTGAACAGCCAGGTCTTGAGGGCCATTCGGAATTCCGGAAGTGAGGTGAGGGTCCAGAGTTGAATGGGAAAGCTGTTCCAGGTCTTTGCTGCAATGTGGCAGAAGGAGTGTCCTCCGCATCTGCTCCAGTAGATGTGGGGAGTATAAGCAAGTGAGAGGGAGGCAGAGTTTAGACTGCTCGATGGTTAGTGGAAGTTCAGATGGTGGTTAATGTAGGCGAGTCCTTGGTTGTGTGCATGGTTCAACGAATTGAATTGGCATCTCTTCTTTATGGGAAGTCAGTGGAGTTGCCTGAAGTGGGGTGTGATGTGGCTTCATCAGAGAAGGCAAGGGATGAGTCTGGCTGTGGCATTCTGAATGGTCTGAAGTCTCTGTAGGAGGTGTGTGGTGACTCCATTGTAAAATAAATTGCTTTAGTGCAGTTGGTGGGTGATAAAGACCTGCATCACAGTGTCTCGTGTGTGAGGGTAGCCACTTGAAGATTTTAAGTAGCACGCGCAGAGTGAGGAAGCAGGCAAAGGAGATGGCACTGATCTGTGATTTCATGATGAGCTTAATGTCCATGGTGATTCCGAGGTTTCTAAAATAGTTGGAGGGAGTGGGTGAGGGTCCTAGGTCTGATGGCAACCAGGAGTTGTTCCATATGTTGCTGCTGTTGCCAAAGATCAGTTCTTTCATCTTGTCTGTGTTAAGCTGCAGGCAGTTGTTCTTTATTCCATTGGCAACATTTGTCATGCATCTGTGGAAGTTGGTTCTGGTGGTGGCAGGGTTGTCAGTCACTGAGAGGATGATTTGGGTGTTGTCTGCATAGGAAATTATGTTGAGAATGTGGGATCTGACAATGTTGGCCGGTGGGGTCATATATTTGAGGAAGAGAGTGGGGCTG
Source organism: Triturus cristatus (assembly GCF_964204655.1). NCBI lineage: Eukaryota > Metazoa > Chordata > Amphibia > Caudata > Salamandridae > Triturus > Triturus cristatus. Next base: position 979,425,553 of record NC_140587.1, read on the forward strand.
AGGCATGAGTCTGGGGGGCCTCGTAGGGGATCTCCTTGGATTCAGAGGTGAAAGGTGGGAGGTGAATCCTCCGGTTCTTTCGTGAGGAATGAGGTGCTCCAGATGTGTCATTATTTGCTTGCTGATGATCTTTTCCATTACCTTCACCTGGAATGGAAGCAGGGAGATTGGCCATTAGTTTTTTTAGTTCACTGGGGTCGTCGGAGTTTTTTTTTTTGAGTAGTGGTCTGCCTTTGGCTTGTTTCCTGGCAGTGAGAAATGTTGCATTAGTGATAGAGGTGTTGAGCAGGGTGGTGAGCACATGGCCAATCCTTTGGTTTACGAGGTTGAAGATGTGGTGCGGCATGGGTGTGTGAGAGCTCCTGAGTGGATGTATTTCATGGTAGAAGTGGTGTCCTGGGTCAAGAGGAGGTTCCAGGTGGCCAGTCTGTGATTTTTGTTGATTGCCATGGTAGTGTATCTGTCAAGAAAGTCTGCAGGTGTGGGTTGGAGTTCAAGGTATCTGTATATGGTTGTGATCTTGTAGTGGAGTAAGTCAGCGAGGTTGCTGCACAGCTCTTGTGAGGATGCGATGTTGTTTCGCAGTCAGCTGGGTTTGTAGAATTCCTTATTGATGTTAAAATGTTCCTTGGTGTTTGCACTGTTTTGGATGTGTGCGGCTAGGGCTGACTTCTTTTTGGCCCTCAGCAGGAAGTAGTAGAGGTTGAGGGAGGTCCTGGATGCTGCCCTAATGGAGGTAGCGCGCTATGGGCCCGATTCACAGAACTAACATAAGACAAAATCCTAAACTTACTACCATTTTGGTATTCACAGAAGGCACTTAGTAATTTTGGTATTCACAGAAAGCACTGAGTAAGTGCCTTCTGTGAATACCAAAATGAGTAAGTGCCTTCTGTGAATACCAAAATGAGTAAATGGTAGTAAGTTTAGGATTTTGTCTTATGTTAGTTCTGTGAATCGGGCCCTATATCCTCTCCAGCTGTTTGCTGTGTTGTTTTGCTGTTTTGAGTTCTTGGGTGTACCAGCTGACCTTTTTGGAGGATTTTCTCTGGATGTTGCTCTGGATGGAAACAATACTGTTGATGCAGGTGGTGATACATGCGATGAAGTTCTACACTCCTTGTTCGAGGTTGGTAGTGGTAGCGGAGCTGGAGATGTTGAGGGTGTCCGTCCAGCTGGTCTCTCAGATTTAGTTCCACCGCCAGTGGGGGGCAATGGTAATCTTGGGGGTGGTGGTGTGGGGGCTAGAGATGCTGAAGTGGACGATAGAGTGATTGGTCCATGTGAGTTCTGTGATGTGGCTGTACTTGACACAGTTGCTAGAGGTGAAAATGGGGTCCATAGTGTGTTCTGCAGTGTGTGTCAGGTCATGACTGCTCATACTGTGGAGAAGTTGTGCTGTGTTTTTCTCATTGAAGTCATTGATGTGGAAGTTTAGGTCACCCAAGAAGATGTAGTCTTTGGAGTTTAAGGCTAGGGGCACAATCAAGTTTGCAATGTTTTTTTAGAAGCTGGAGCATGGGCCTGAGGGTTGGTATGTGAGGGTGCCTCTGATGGCAGTCTTGTTGTCCGTGTGGAGATTGAAGTTGAGATGCTCCATGTGGGTGGTGCTGTTGTGGGTATTGCTCTGTATGGTCTCTTTGTAGATGATGGCTGTACCTCCTCCTGGCTTGTTGGTGCTCTTCTGATCAGTAATTTTATATCCATCGGGGATAGCTGTGGCAATGTACGGGGCAGATGTGGGGTTGAGCCAGGTCGCAGTGAGGAACACGATGTCGGGTGCGAGGGTGGCGATGAGATCCCATAATTTGGTGCAATGCATGCATGGTGAGTGTGTGTCGGGAAGGGCACATGCAAGTTGATGTTTGTATTCAGGTTGTTCTGTGATGTGTTCAGGGTGGGGCTGGTTGGTGGGCTGGTGTGTGTGCTGTGGCAGGTGAAGTGGCAGTGGGTGCAGGTGAAAGGTCCACTAGTGAAGCGTGGGTGGGCATGGTGGGAGTGTTTGTGGTGGCATCTGGAGTCAAGGGTGTAGAGCTTGGTGATGGTGTATCTTCGTGGGGAGGGAGGGCCAGGGGTCTTGGCACTGGGCATGGTCCAGGTATGTATGGGCACAGACAAGCTTGACTTTGGCGCGCCTTCGACATGCCTGGGGCAAACGTCTGCTTCACAGTCACATTGCAGCTTGCATAAAGTAGGCTCTGGGTTGGGCAGGGCTTCCGTTGGCAGGAACAACAGTGAGTGGGAAAACCCAGGGAAAATCAGCAGCAGTGGTGTCACTGGATCGGTCTGGAACAAGCAGTAACTAAAGGCCACAGTCAAGTGGCATACTAGGTGTCTGGGTACCTACTATGTGTAGAAAATGTATAAAGGCACAGTCTAAAGGAGGGAATGAGTTTAGCCAATGGATGGTCATACCCATTAAAAAAGAGTAGAACTAAGGGAGGACCCTTGAGAGACCCCCTCTTAAATCTTGTGGCAAGCTGATCTAAAAGGTGGAAGGTGAATTGCTTAGAAGTGTTCTAGTAGGAAAGATGAAATACAGTTGTACACCTTACGTCTCAAATGAGTTTGAAGAGAAGATCAAGCAAGATCGTATGAGACACTATGTTGAAGGCTGCCAAGAGATTAAGTAAGACCAAGGATACAGCACGGCCCTGATCTTCTTAATTAAGAATGTCTTCCAGTACAGGGACAAGCATTGACTTGGTGCTGGAAAGAGTTTGAAAACCTGATTGTGCTGGACTGAATACTTCGTCACTTTCCCAGAAAGCAGACAGTTGTTTGTTGATTTTCTTCACCGGTATCTTGCTTGGGAAAGGAAGTAATGAAATAGGTCTGTAATTAGTGAAAGCGGAGGCATCGGCTGCAGTTTTTTTTCTAATAAAGGTAGAACTGGAGCTTCCTTTATCCTCCTTGTCATAGTACATGCGTGAGGATCATGTACCCAAGCACAAAATCCAAAATAACTCAATTATATGCATCTAAAACACGTACAAATTTATTGATGACAATTAACTCATTGCTGTTGGTGAAACCATCTTAAAATTATCTGAAGAACGTGAAAACAAATCCAACTTGTAATGGGACAAAAAGGTATTATGAGTGACCCAAGTAGCTGCCCTTCATAACTCCTGGAGTGAAAACCAACCTGCCTATGTCTACAAAGCAGCCACCGCCCTGGTTGACCTTGCCACAACACCTTCAGGCAGCACCATATGCATGTATGAATATGCTTGAATAATCACGTGATGGGCCCACCTACTGATTGTCGTACCTGATGCTTTTTTCCCTTTACACACAGAACCGTGAGACACAAATAAGGCCCGTGAATACCGAAAGGATTCAGTGTGGTACAAATACACTAACAGAGCCCTGTGCACAGCCAATGTAGATGAAATTTCACAGTAGACTGAAACATGGTAGGATGATCTCCCGTGAACAATGAAAAGCAGATTGAACCTTGAGACGAAAACCAGGGTCAGGTCTCAAAACCACCTTGTCAGTGAAAAACCTCAGGTAAGGATTAGTGATCCTAGCTGAGGTGGTAGCCACCAGGAATACCAATTTAGCTGAAAGCCAGGCTAAAGAGACTTTCTCAAAAGGGGCTTGCTGAAGACCTTCCAACTCCACAGATAAGTCTCAGGAGGAAACTGGATAAAAAAAACACTGGCTTTCTCAACCTAAAACTTTTCAGTAGTTTCATGGCCAAAGGAACAAACACTGCTAAATCACCCCCACAACCTCTACAGGTTATTATATCTGTCCACTGGAATGCTAAAGTAGAAGGTGCCCACCCCACATGAAATGAATCCCGCAGAACTGAGTCCCAAGATTCAGTGGCGCACCAGGCAAAATAAAATGCCAGTGATTACCATATGCAGTGAGAGTGCATTTTTTCTTTGCTGTCTGTATATCACATCTATCTATCTATCAGCATCTATCCCCCATGCACCTTGACCTGACCTCTTCGAGCAAAATCGAAGCACCAGAGCATTCTCATGAGATGAAAGGAGATGTAGAAAAGAAATCCCCAGAGGAGATTCCACCATTTTGAAAGCCTGGACACTGAGATGGAAATCTACTGAAAAAGACATGTTCCTGCTGAGGCTGTCTGCTTGCAGGTTGACCACCCTCGGTAGATACATCGCTCTGATGGATAACAAGTAAACCTCCACCTAGGAAAGGATCTCTGAGGCTAACAGTGATAGTGGAGTAGAATTTGTGCCCCCAGATCGGTTTCAGATAAGACTTTGCCACCTGATTGTCCTTCCATACTAGGTTTGCCTGCCCCAGGGCAATGGAAGCAAATCACAGCAGATCTCTGCCCACTGCTGCTATCTCCCACCAATTTTACAAATTGAGAGCTTCCCACCCTGACCAACAGTCTTGAGGCTCCTTGTCTCCCAAGATTGCACACCAACCCCACTTGCTCATGTCCGTCGTCAGAACCAACAGCAATTGCTCCACAAATGGAACTCATTTCAGGAGATTCAAAGGACATAGCCTTGACTGGCGATTCTGTATAACCACGTGAGACACTAAAATGGGAAAATTGTAATCCAGGGAGTCTGGAGCCCAATGATACAGAATATGCTGAACTAGAGGCTTCAAATGGAGGCAAGCCCAGGGTACCACTGCCATACAGGCTGTCGTGAGACTCTGAACCCTCAACCACAGCTGCGCAGGAGCTAACTACAATTGGAGAAGTGACTGGAGATGATGCTGGAGAGAAAACATCTTATTCTCTGGAAGGAAGACACATGCCACCTCAGTATCGAAAGGAGCCCCAAATAACTTCTTCTTGTGTGCAGGTTCCAGTTGAGACTTGCTGAGGTTTAGGAGAAATACGGAAATACTTGAACCCCAAGTATATGCAAATGTGCCACCACCGGTGCCAGTAACTTTTTGAAGATCCGTGGAGAGGATGATAGGCTGAATGTCAACACCATGCACTGAAAATGATCCACTCCCACAGCATATCGTAGGAACCTCTGTGATTGAATGTGAATAGGCTCGTGGAAGTATGGATCTTGCAAGTCCAGGGTCATGAGCAAGTCCTCTTGTGACACCAGAGGAACAATCCGCAGCAGAGACATCATTTTGAACGTACATTTCGTCATATATCTGTTGAGGGACTTCAAATCTAGAATAGGACAGAAGCTGCTGTCTACTTGTAGGACAAAAAAAGAGACAGGAGTAAAACCCAGTTTCCCATTCGAGCTCGGGAACTGGCAGAACAGTACCCTTCAGAAGAAGCGCCTGAAACCCTAGACGCAATACCTGGTTCCTCACAGGATCCCTGGGTAATGGTGTTTGTAGAAAAAACTCAGATGACTGAGAAAGAGATTCGATCAGATACCCCTGATCCACTACTGAGAGTACCCATCTATCTGATACCACCTTGCACCAGTGTTTGGAAAAGAGGCTTGTTCTTCCTCCCACGGTAGGTGAGTAATTGCCATTGTTTTGACTGCAATGGTTGAAAGCTTGATGGCTTCTGTGGTTGGGATTTCCCAGCCAGCACGGCCCCCCACCTCAAGCCTGGCCTCAAAGGGCTGCTTAAACTGAAGAGCCTGAGAAAAACATTTATTGACAAAGGACCGCTTATCCTCAAACAGTCTGAATGACTGCAGTAGTTTATTCTACTCCGCTGTATTCTTCACCAGATCATAAATTTGAGAATAAAACAGCTTGTCTCTTGAAAAGGGCAGTTTCAAATGGAGATTTTTCTGGGCTTGCTCCAGTTTCCACCTTTTCAACCATATGCACAGCCAAAGCCTCCTGGGTTCCTAAATTAAATCATTGGGACCACCATATAGGCTAATAAGTCCATAGATGCCATTTTTCTTGTTAGAACTGGGGGTTTCTAGTTCGCTGAGGTAGGTACCTTAGTCCAAATAGGGACCCTTGCTTCTAAGTCAGGGAAAGGAAGGACACCATCTCAGATAGCCCCTCCTCATCCCCTCGGTAGCTTGGAACGAACAGCCAGGCTTATCTCCAAGGCAAATGTGTAAATTATTTGCAACCATGCTCTCAGTAACCCAGTGATAACTCCACAAATGGACTCAACACGAGTTTCATAAAAAAACAATTATATGTTTATAAAAAAAAATATACGATGAGACCACACGATAAAAATCCAACATATGCGTATTTGTAATATTTCACCTTGCCGGTTATTAGGCCAGCAAGCCCTTGTAGGTTCTTGCAGTATTAATGAGCAATTCTCAATGATCCAGTGCAGTCCTAATGCAATGCTATGCAGTTTGTAATGCAAGAATTAGGCACTTCGTAATATAAAAATAATGCAGTTCACAATGCAACAATCAGGTAGTTCGTAATGCAAAAATATTGCAATTCGTAATGCAACAATCTGGCAGTTCGTAATGCAAAAATAATGCAATTTGTAATGCAGCAATCAGGCTGGTCGTAATGCAAAAATAATGTACTCCGGCACCGATCGCGGTGCTCTGGACGGTCTCTATGCCACTCTTACTGACTGGCGGTCAGCTACTGTCAAAATATGCCCCCAACACTGTTATGATGGAAAACAAAGTGCAGCACCACTCCGGCCCTGGTACTGCCACTCGGCAAGTACAGGCCGCGATACGGACTTGAGCGGAGGGTCGCGCTGCAAAGATGCGAAAGTCCGAGAGCGTTTCTCTCATAGCCCGCACTCCGCCCCAGGCGGCGACACACGCATGCTCGCTGAGCATTATCTGGGGGTACAATCTCACTCTCCTCTCCTCGTGGCTTGGGCCTCCGATGCGACTTCGTTGATCCTGGGCAGTGGAACTCAGACCCCCGATGGTGATGGTTCGAGGTCTCTCCTTGGCAAAGGCAGGCTCGGGCCGGCGGCGGTGAAGTCTCACAGCTCCTCTGGGAATTCCGGTCCGGGCCGATGGCAATGACGATCACAGCACTTCTGGTCATGCTGTCGATCGAAGCAGAAAACAAGACTGCTCCGGGACACACAGTCACGGGGCAATTTCTCACGAAGGTCTCAGGCTGCAACAGGGCACACGCACACAGCGTCACTGAGACTCACTTGAGCTCCTGGTGCACACGATCACAGGGAAGTCCTCAAGAAGGTCTCAGGCTGTACAAAGCACACGCACACAGAGTCGCTGAGACTCACTTGGACTCTGGGTGCACACGGTCACAGGGCAATCCTCACGAAGGTCTCAGTCTGCTCGAAGCACACGAACACAGTGTCGCTGAGACTCACTTGGACTCTGGGTGCACACGATCACAGGGAACTCCTCACGAAGGTCTCAGGCTGCAAAAAGCACACGCACACAGCGTCACTGAGACACACTCGGGAACTTTTATGTTCCTGAGTTTCCACAACAGGGAGCCAGCTCTGCTCGGGCCCTTGGAGACACGTTACTTCTGGACACAGCACACAGCAAAGTCCTTTCAAGCAGGGGGACACAGCACACAGCAAAGTCCCTTAGCCTCTCCTTAGTTAAATCAGCAAACTGCAGGCCAGCCTCAGAACACACAGCAAGGGTCAGTCCTTCTCTTCAGTCTCTTCAGCTGTTCTTCCTTGGCAGAGTTTCCTCTTGACCACAAAGTAGTTTAAATCCTTTTTAGTCTTGATCAGTGTAAAGTCCAGGGGTTTCAGCTCTCATAGTTATACCCCTAAATGTCTTTGAAGTCTTTGTGTTCAGGGGCACAGACCCCAGTCCAAACCAGTTCTGGGTGTCTCCATGCCAGTGACACCTTCTTGCTTTGATAGTGGGGGTCTGGATCCTCAATCACTCAGCAGGAGATGGAGCCATTGTTTTATGGCAGCAGCCCAGGCCTCTTCACCTACAGGGGCTACTCCTCCCCCCTTCACTCCAGATGCAGGTCAACCGTGGCTGTTTCACCTACTCCTAACCTGGGTCAAGTCATTTCCCAGATCCTATCACATTCACATCCAGTCAATCCACAACCAGGCAGAGACACAGAATTGTTAGAACAAAGAAACCAGTCACTTCTAAAAGCGTGGTTTCTAAACACACAATTCAAAAACCGCCTTCACAAAAAGATGTGTTATTAAATGGTGAGTTCAGGCACACTAAACTTCACCTCTCCATCTTAAACCTATGAAACGATAGGCTGGAAACATATTACACAGCCTCCCCCATTCTGTTCTATGGGCAAGATGGCCTTGCAACAGTAAAAAACGAATTTGGCAGTTTTTCACTGTCAGGAAATGGTACACACCTTAGTACATGTCCTACTTTCCACATACTCTTCACCCTGCCCAAGGAGCACCTGGGCCTACCATAGGGGTGTCTGACGTGCATAAAAAGAGAAGAGTAAGGCCTGGCAAGTGGGTGCATGTGTCAGGACAACAAGGCCATTTAACAAACTGCACGCAGGCACTGCAGTGGCAGGCCTGAGTTCTCTCTTTAGGGCTACCTATGTGGGTGGCACAATTCTTGCTGCGGGCCCACTAGTAGCATTTGTATTACAAGCCCTGACACACATGTGCACTTTACTAGGGACTTTACTAGTAAGACAAACATGCCCAATTATGGACAACCAATTACCATTACACTTTACACAGGGAGCACTTTCAGTTTGACACTGATCAGCATTGACAAAGTGCCCAAAGCATCTAAGTTGGCAACACCATGTCAGAAAAAAGGTATAGGGGTAAGGCAAAACATTTAGGGAATTTTAGAGAAAAAGAGCCAAGTCCAATAGTTCTAATACACATAATTATTTTAGGTAGATTATATATAGGGTTAAACATTTTTACAAAATTTTAAAATACTTTCTTAATAAAATACCTTATATACATAAAACATCATAGGTATCCTTAACAAACCCATAGGTCACACATAAAAGCCTTTCCAATCGTGCAGCCAAGCCGTACTAGTTAAGCTTAAACTACACATTGTTACACTGAGTTAAAATAGCTGGTTCACAGGCTCTGTGTTCTTACGAAACGAGTTAGGGCATTTTCCTCTATACTCCATAATAGTACTTGTTCAGTTTCCATACATTTACAGGTTTATGCAACACCTGCTATACAGCCTAAATTGAATTTACAACAGAATCCTACTATTAATTTGTTCAAGTGCAATTTTCCTTTTAGGCCACTCGTGCCTATAAGCAGTACACTACAATTTATTTTTTAGCTTGCAAGTTCGAATTCTCCGAACACATACTAAAAATTGAGACACACTAAACACAACTGCCTTTTTAGTTTCAAATCTAAAGAGTCTCAATGCTTCCCAGTAGTGTACAATGCCCAACAGTTTGCACAATGGTACAATCCATTTCTTACGTGGTGTGTTGTAAATAGGGCAGGAGAACAAAAAGTGTCAATGGATTCTTCCGTCCGTGAACAAAAGGTTCAATAAGATGCAGGCAATCCATTTTTGTTCCACTTAAAGGTAAAAGAATTAAGTGGTAAGATGCCAAACCTACATTTTATATACAGTGTTTTAGCCTGGGCAGGATATATCCTGTCTAGATAGGGCTCGAACGAAGGGCGACATTTGTGACTCAGGGAATTATCAGTTAGGCTCCCTTCTTTTTGATCTTTTCATAGTTGTTCCAATTTGGTTTCCCAAAAAACACATTTTAATGTGACTATAGTGACTATAGTACCCTTGTCATCGTTTCAGGGTGTAACCACACCTCTTCCATCCTGAGGCTCTTGCATAATTCTTTTATTTTCCTTAACCAGGGAATTTGGATCTTATTCTTGAGCCTAATAATCTTCTCTAGGAACTTCCTGTAGTTGGGTAATTTAGGTGTAGACCAGATCTGAAACCAGAAGGGTAAAAGTTTTAATGTGATCACATGTTCTATTCTTTTTAGTCCTAGGTCAAATAGTAATGGAATTAAAGGGGTGCTTCTAGGGAGGTTAAAGAGAGACCTAACAAATTGATTTTCTGCAATCTTTAGTGGGGCTGTGTCTATACACCCCCAGACTTCAGCGCCGTAAGCAGCCCCTGAAAGGGCTGTGGCTCTGTAAACTTCCAGGTTGGTCACACGGCTCCACTGGAAGTGACCTTATATTTCTTCTCAGTGGCCATTGCCCTTTGGAGCAGGGTTATTTTACTTTTATTTAGTTATTGGTCCCACGACAATATTGTCAGAGAGCCTGACTCCCAAATAATCAAAAAGTTTTACTTGCTCCATAGGTACGCCCCCAATCCTCAGCTTGCCCTTGAACGAACTTTGAGGATTTAAAACCATGAGTTTTGATTTCTCCGGCTTTATCTCAAGGCCCCTTGTGCAGCAAAACAACGAGAACGGATCAAGCAGCAGCTGAAGCCCACATGAAGTTTGAGAAATTAAAAACATGTCATCAGTAAACATTAAAATGGGAACACTCATGCCTGCCATTCTTGGTGCATCATAGTTACAATTTGCTAACTATTTTACGGCTCCATTTATAAATAAGCTAAAAAAAGTCAGCGCCAGCACACAACCTAGCATAATACCACGATTAATACATATCCTGGGTGTTGGGGCTCCTTTCGCGTTCCATCTGACCTCTACCTATGTTTCAGAGTGTACTGTTTTTACAATTTCTAAAAGGTTCTCCAGGATGCCATAGTCCTCAAGTACTACTCTGAGGTTCTCCCTCTGGATCAGGTCAAAAGTCGCCCTCAGATCAATGAAGGCGACGTAAAGATGATTCCTCTTCAGGGTGATGCATTTCCAGCACAACGCCCTGAAGCGAAAGACCTGGATGAAGGTACTGACCCTAGCCCTAAAGCCTGCCTAATCCTCTAGGATATCACACTCCGTAATCCATACTTAAAGCTTAAATAAAATCTGCCTAGCAAATACTTTTTGACTTATGTCAATTAAGCTAGTTAGTCTATAGTTGGATGCAATATCTTTCCTCCCTTTTTTGAAATGCATTGCTAAGAGCATTCAGATAGGGCACCCAAATCTCAGGATGAGACAAATAAAGGTCTCCTGGGATACCATTTGGACCTGCAGCTTCTTTTTCTTTTTTAATAGATGTAGTGCCCATGCTGTTTCAGTGAGAACACGAGCTACACCTTAATTTGGCTCTATCCTGGAGTTTTGTCCCTTCTGGTAGGGGCTACTTCTCCTGGTGCAGTCAGTCCCATCTAATGCCTTACCCTTGTTTAACTCTGTAAAATGGGCTTCTCATGTCTCAGGTAATACTGTTGTGCTCAAGTTTGTAGGTTTGACAAAGGAGTCCCAACAGTCCAGCAAAGGCGACCAAAGGAAATCAAAGGACACATCTGACAAGAATTGGCCACTATCTCCATGGGGTCTTTTTGCTCATGGAGACAATCAAAAAGAAGCTGGAAGCCCTTCATTGTCGCAACTCCACTCACCTGAAAGCCAGGAACCGCGGAAACGGAGATAGTCCTCCTTCTCATCCCAATACCAATCATTCACGCTGACTCAAATAACTCAAATAGCCCGGGCGATGGTCCCAAGGTCTTAAGAAAATAGCTGCAATTTTTTTTTTAATGAAGAAAAGTGCATCAGTTCGTACACAGCAAGACCCTGTTGAACTGAGATCAGGGATGGATGCTAGACTAGAAAAAAACTCTAGAATAGCTTTTATCTTTTTATGAACAAATGAGGCCAGATCACCATAGAGATCTTAAAGTGATTGAGTTCCATAAGCAACCTGGGCCGAAAAGATTGTTAACTATGGAAATATTGACTTGGAAGAATAATTAGCCACCTCAAATTGTGCGACATAATAAGATATTTATGCTTGCCAATCTTTTTTTAAAGCTCTATGCATTTTCTTGTAGACCTGACTTTTGGGTATTGAACAATTTATTTGCCAGCTTATTTCCCCTTTTTTACTATCCAGTTTGGCTAACAGGTACCAGGGGGCCAAATGCCTATTCTACAAGAAAATGGGACGTTTTGCTAGGAGATTCGTGATCTGTTGTGGCTTACAGCCATTGATCATAAGTGTTAATAGCACTGTCAAAATAAATGCCTGATCTGGGGCAGTGGAGTAGTGAGGGAGTTGTAAATGATATTATGAACTATCTTGTGCCACGGCTGTATAGGCTGCTCCAAGGTAGTGGATTTAGCTTTTTATCGACAGGGAATTTCAAGCGAAAATCAAGTCTTCATGGTCAGACCAGATAACTGGTGAGAAATTACAAGTAATTTTGAAGTTTGAGTGTGCAAATAACAGATCAATTGTGTGCCAGGCATTGTGGGTTGGTGGACTCACACTCAAATAATTCTAGTAGCGCTTTTGAATCGGTTCCTGATAGTTTATAGAGCCAGATGTTAAAATCACCTAAGCAATTAAGATTCGAAACACTGAGAGCAATTGGGGTGATAGAATCAGGAAATGATTCTGTAAATTTGTATGCTGTAGTGGGTGGTCGACAGACTACTCAATAGAATAGGTGCATTTGCTGGATAAGATTAGATCAGAAAAGGGGTCTTGAGAAAGAGGTGTGAAAGAAAGGGATTTTTTTTAAATGTGCTGACACCCCACCCTTACTGCCATGACGTGGCAGGTTGGTTTCCTTGTAGCAATGAAGAAAGGCAAAGAGATGCCTCTTGTGTCCAGGTTTATGTGATAAATAGAATATCAGCACAAGAGTCTTTAACAAGATCAAAGATTTCTGTCGTATGTAGGCTGACAGATCTCGCATTAATCAGACTAAATTTGCCTGAGGGTTCAGGGTGAACCGGTCCATCTGGAACTAAAGTTGACTGCCAGGTCATGTTTATTTGAAATATATACGGTTTGGACAGAATCGACAAAATGAAGGTGGTGCCCTTAGGGGCGAATGAAGAAAAAAATGAGAGAGCTGAGAGGCAGGTTTGATGAATCTAGTGGGGAAGGGAGGTGAGGAGGATGTATGCGATCAGCAATGACAACCAGGTGCAACATGTTTCAAGAATGAAATAATATCACGAAAAAGGTTGGGATGGTGAATATTACCATTGTGAAGCGAAATGAAGCATTTACAAAAGTAATGGAAATGGTATGAACTTCATTGGGCAGACGGGGTAGAAGCAGTATGGCTAGTGCTGTCTGCTTCTGGGCCGCAGACGGGCTTGCTGTAAGTACACCTTCGGGATACCAGCATACAGGGGGTGCCTTCAAGCAGGTCAAGTCAACCTCAGTCAACAGTAAAAACAGACCAGGCAAATAAAGCCCGAAATTTAGCCCAGTCTCTCCTGTACTTTCTCCAGGCTCCCCTGTAAGAAAAGCTCTACTTAGAAATAATCACAAAGGAAAGAATGCGAAATAAATCAATGTAAAATAAAGCTGATTAAAATGACAACAGGCCCAACGTGTCAGAAGCAAAGTCATGCCTCACAAAAAATAACAAAATAACACAATAAAAGGAAGGAGAGGAGTTTAGAGCTCCAAATGAAAGTAAAAGGGAATTTAAAGCGAGTTTTCATGTGATATCTAAAGGTAAAGGACAAATGGTGGTTTAATACAAAGTTAACAGCAAAAGGAAATATCCTGAAAAAGTGCCTATTGCACCTCTTCGTTCTTCAGAAGCACCTAGAAGCCAAGGGAGGCTGAACCATGAGTGAACATACTTAGGTAGAAGTTGGCGCTAGAGCCAAAGATTCTACTTCCTGACTTGGAAAATGTTTTGTATCTGTAAGAGATAGCTCTTTGAAGGTAGTGACCATTTGACACATCCCAGTGTTAGATTTGTTAACTGTCGATCTTTTAATGAGCACATGAGAACTTTGCCCTGGTTACCAAGCCTTAGCCACTACAGATGTCAAATTTCCAGGAAAAGTGTACACAAAACAAGTAACATTATTGCATACAACACCTGAACATTTCTAATTGTATACACACCCAGGCAGAACATGCCGCACATTTTTGCAGGTTAGCCAACAAAAGTCGAGACTTTCTTTCAATTTAACTATTTTTATGAGTTATATGCACCACATCAGGAAAAAAATGAACCTACTATCACTGTTGATCATTAACCCCTTCGCTGCTAGGCCTTTGGGGTAGTGTGCGCTTAGGCCCCTGTAACTTTTTTACCACACAAGGTATCCACGCCAAATTTGTGTCCTTTTCTTCCAAAATCATGGGGCATCTAAAGGTACCCAGGGTTTGTGGATTCCCCTGGAGGGGTCCCCTGAAATTAGCCAAAATACAGCTAAACTTTGTTTTTTTCGGGAGAAGAGGGAAAAAGGGGCTGCAAATGAAAGCATCTGGGGTTTTTCCTGCAAATGGTATCAAAAAAGGGTTTGTGGGGCTGAAATCAACATTTGCCCAGCTTTTAGGGAATGATGGACTTTTGTCAGAAAACCAACATTTTTTACACAGTTTTGGCATTTTTCTGGGACATAGCCTATTTTTGCTATTTTTTGTGCTTTCAACCTCCTTCCAGTTTATGGTAGAAATGGGTATGAAAGCAATAATGGATCCTGGAAAGCTATACATTTTAGAAAAGCAGACAAAATTCTGAATTCAGCAAGTGGTCATTTCTGTAGATCCTTGAAGGTTTCTTTATAGAAACTAACAGTTAAATAAATGACAAATTGAAAATTAGTTGAAAAAAACAGCCTTTTGTGTCAAAGTTTTCACCTGTAACTTCTAATTATGACAGCTCTTTGAAAGCAATATACCGTTACATCCCCTGGATGTGGGGATATATAGGACTTGTAGGTTCACCAAGAACCCTACGAACCCAGAGTCAAAAACTGAGCAGCAATTTGCAATGGCTTTTTATTATGTACCGGGGTATATAGCAATTATTGTGGGAAAATGTATACATGGAATATATCGGTATGAAAGACACCTATGTATTTCTGAAATGGGAACAAATTATAGAGTTTAGAAACAGTAGATATTTGCACATTTTCGAAATTGGGAATACTCATAATAGCTTGAGAATTATCAGTCATTTTTCAAAATGACTTCTTTTTACACAATGTCTTTCATTTGGAAGGCAGATATGCATCAAAAGTCAATAGGTAATAACAGTTGCTTCACAAATCTGAATTACCCTAAGTCTTCTGATAAAAATGGTACCTCACTTGTGTGGGTAGGAATAGTGCCCACGACAGGAAATGGCTAAAACCCAACGTGAGCACACAACATTTTCACAATGTAAAATTACCCTTTTTTTACAAAGTGCCTAGCTGTAGTTTTTGAACCCTAGCTCTGCCAGCACCTAGGGAAACCTAGCAAACCTATACATTTTTGAAAACTAGACACCCAGAGGAATCCAGGATGGGGTTACTTGACTGCCTCCCACCAGGTTCTGTTACCCAGAATCCCTTGCAAACCTAAAACCTTATAAAAAAAAAACAAATTGTCCCCATATTTCTGTGGTGGAAAGTTCTGGAATCTGCGTGGATCCACAAATTTCCACCCACCCTGCGTTCCCCAAAGTCTTCTGAGAAAAATGGTACCTCACTTGTGTGGGTTGGCCTAGTGCCCGTGACAGGAAACGGCCCAAAACGCAACGTGGACACACCTCAGTTTTGCAGTGAAAAATTACCCTTTTTGGGCAAAGTGCCTAGCTACAGTTTTTGAACCATAGCTCTGCCGGCACCTAGGGAAGCCTAGCAAATCTATACATTTTTTAAAACTAGACACCCAGGGGAATCCAGGATGGGGTGACTTGACTGCCTCCTACCAGGTTCCGTTTACCCAGAATCCCTTGCAAACCTAAAAAATTATCAAAAGAAACACATTTTCCCTACATTTCTGTGGTGGAAAGTTCTGGAATCCGCGTGGATCCACAAATTTCCACACACCCCGCTTTACCCAAAGTCTTCCGAGAAAAATGGTACCTCACTTGTGTGGGTCGGCCTAGTGCCCGCGACAGGAAACGGCGCAAAACGCAACGTGGACACACCTCAATTTCGCAGTGAAAAATGACCCTTTTTTGGCAAAGTGACAAGCTGCAGTTTTTGAACCATAGCTCTGCCGGCACATAGGGAAACCTAGCAAACCTATACAGTTTTTTAAAACTACACACCCAGGGAAATCCAGGATGGGGTGACTTGACTGCCTCCCACCAGGTTCTGTTACCCAGAATCCCTTGCAAACCTAAAATATTGTCCAAAAAATCCACATTTTGCCCACATTTTTGTGGTGGAAAGTTCTGGAATCCGCATGGATCCACAAATTTCCACCCACCCCGCGTTCCTCAAAGTCTTCCAAGAAGAATGGTACCTCACTTGTGTGGGTCGGCCTAGTGCCCGCATCAGGAAACGTCGCAAAACGCAACGTGGACACCTCAATTTCGCAATGAAAAATGACCCTTTTTAGGCAAAGTGCCTAGCTGTATTTTTTTAACCCTAGCTCTGCCGGTACCTAGGGAAACTTACTAAACCCACACATTTCTGAAAACTAGACACCCAGAGGATTCCAGGGAGGTATGGCTTGCGTGGATCCCCCAACGTTTCCTTACCCAGAATCTCCTGCAAACCTAAATTTTAGCTGAAAAATCCACTTTTTTCAAACATTTTTGTGTGGGAAAGTTGTGGCATCACTGGGCTGACACAAAATTCCTACCACCCAGCGTTCCCCCGGGTCTCCCGATAAAAACCGTGTCTAATTCGTGTGGGAGGCCCAAGTACCCGCGACAGATAAGGGCACAAAAGGTGTTGAGGCGACATTAAAATTGCATATCACAGAACAACCTGGTTTTGCAAGGGGGTCACCTGGGTTTTTGGCCCCGTGCTTGGCGGCCATCTAGGGAAACCTACCAAACCCACACATTTCTGAAAACTAGACACCCGGGGGCTTTCAGGGAGGTATGCCTTGTGTGGATCCCCCAATGTTTCCTTACCCAGAATCCCCTGCAAACCTCAATTTTAGCTGAAAAAAATCACTTTTTTTCACACATTTTTGTGTGGGAAAGTTGTGGCATCACTGGGCTGACCCAAATTTCCTACCACCCAGCATTCCCCCGGGTCTCCCAATAAAAACGGTGCCTCACTCATGTGGGAGGCCCAAGTACCCGCGACAGGCAAGGGCCCAAAACGTATTGAGGCGACATCAAAATTGCCTATCACCAAACAACCTGGTTTTGCAAGGGGGTCACTTGGGTTTTTGGCCCTGTGCTCGGCGGCCTTCTAGGGAACCCTACCAAACCCACACATTTCAGAAAACTAGACACCGGGAGGATTCCAGGGAGGTATGGCTTGCGTGGATTCCCCAACGTTTCCTTACCCAGAATCCCCTGCACACCTCAATTTTCGCTGGAAAAAAATCACTTTTTTCACAGGTTTTTGTGTGGGAAAGTTGTGGCCTCACCGGGCTGACACAAATTTCCTACCACCCAGCATTCCCCTGAGTCTCCCGATAAAAATGGTGCCTCACACGTGTGGGAGGCCCAACTACCTGCGACAGGCAAGGGCACAAAACGTAGTGAGGCGACATCAAAATTGCCTATCACAAAACAACCTGGTTTTGCAAGGGGAGTCACCTGGGTTTTTGGCACCGTGCATGGCGGCCATCTAGGGAAACCTACCAAACCCACACATTTCTGAAAACTAGACACCCGGGGGCTTTCAGGGAGGTATGGCTTGCGTGGATCCCCCAACATTTCCTTACCCAGAATCCCCTGCAAACCTCAATTTTAGCTGAAAAAAATCACTTTTTTCACACATTTTTGTGTGGGAAAGTTGTGGCATCACTGGGCTTACACAAATTTCCTACCATCCAGCGTTCCCCCAGGTCTCCCCCGATAAAAACGGTGCCTCACTCGTGTGGGAGGCCCAAGTACCCACGACAGGCAAGGGCCCAAAACGTATTGAGGCGACGTCAAAATTGCTTATCACCAAACAACCTGGTTTTGCAACGGAGGTTCCCTAGGTGCCGGCAGAGCTAGGGTTCAAAAACTACGGCTAGGCACTTTTCCAGTTTAATCATTGGCGTCTAGTGGGCTTTTTGCCCCCTGGGGGGGCAGAATGGGGGCTACTGCCCCATCTGCCCCCCGGGGGGGTTGGTAGGCTGTAATTTTTGCGGGGGAGGGGGTGGGGGCATGGACATGCACGTTTTGGGCAGCCCCACTCTAATTCATATTTACCCCCCAAAAAACCCTGGCGTCTGGTGGGCTTATTGCCCCCTCCCCAGCGGGGCAGATTGGGGGCATGCCAATGCCCCCACCGTAATTAAAATTTGCCCAAAAAATCCCTGGCGTCTACTGGTCTTTTTGCCCCCCTGATGGGGGGCATATTGGGGGCTAATGCCCCCATATGCCCCCCAGGGGGGGCAGGAAGGCTGTAATTTTTGCAGGGGAGGGGGTGGGGGCATGGGCATGCCTGTTTTGGGCAGCCCCCACCATTATTCAAATTATCCCCAAAAAAATCCCTGGTGACTAGTGGGCTTTTTGCCCCCCCCCCCCCCCAGGTGTGCAGAGTGGGGGCTAATGCCTTGATCTGCCCTCCAGGGGGGCAGGAAGGCTGTAATTGTTATGGAACGAGGGTGGGGGCATGGGCATGCCTGTTTTGGGCAGCCCCCACTCTAATTCAAATTTGCCTAAAAAAATCCCTGGCAACAAGTGGACTTTTTGCCCCCCCCGGGATGCAGATTGGGGGCTAATGCCCCCATCTGCCACCCAGGGGGGGCAGGAAGGCTGTAATGTTTGTGGGGGAGGGGTGGGGGCATGGGCATGCCCGTTTTGGGCAGCCCCACCCTAATTCAAATTTGCCCCCAAAAAAACCCTGGCGTCTAGTGGGTTTTTTGCCCCTCCCGGCGGGGCAGATTGGGGGCTAACACCGCCATCTGCCCCCCGCTAAAAGTACACAGGACGCCAGGGAGTTTTTTGGGCAAATTTTAATTAGGGTGGGGGCTTCCCAAAACGGGCATGCCAATGCCCCCACCCTAATTAAAATTTGCCCAAAAAATCCCTGGCGTCTACTGGGCTTTTTGCCCCCATGGGGGGCAGATTGGGGGCTAATGCCCCCATCTGCCCAGAGGGAGGGCAGAAAAGCTGTAATTTTTGTGGGGGAGGGGTGGGGCATTGTCATGCCCATTTTGGGCAGACTCCACCCTAATTAAGATTTTTCCCCAAAATATCCCTGGCATCTAGTGGGCTTTTTGCCCCCCCCCCCGGGGGGCAGAAAGACTGTAATGGTGGTGGGGTGGGGGCATTGGCGTGCCCGTTTCGGGCAGCCAACCCTAAAATATATTCCGCAAAAAGCAATCCCTGGCGTCAAGTGGGCTTTCTGCCCCCCCAGGGGGGCAGATTGGGTGCTACTGCCCCCATCTGCCCCCAGGGGGCAGAAAGGCTGTAATGGTGGCGGGGGTGGGGGCATTGGCGTGCCCGTTTTCAGGCAGCCCCCGCCCTAGTGGGCTTCTTGGCCTCCCGGGTGGGCAGATTGGGGACTACTGCTGAGATAGTCCAACGAGCACTGAAACACTGAAACTGAAACTAAGTTTCCATTTCGTTTTTGTTTCAATGACGATCACACGCCATGCGCGCGATCGTCATTGCAACAAAATCTTAACATAGGCCTAGGGAGGTGGGGGAGCTCTTCCCCACCTCCCCAGGCAAAAAAAAAAGGGAAATCCCTCTGCTGCCTGCAGCAGAGGGATTCTCTGAGCATGTGCTCATGACGGAATGGTTCCATCATGAGCACAGCAGCACTTGTGCTCATGACGGAACCATTCTGTCATGAGCACTGAAAGGGTAAACCTGTCATGTCACTTCAACCAACAAAAGTGTCTTTGACCGCAACAGATTCACGTGACAACAAGACTCTGGTGGATGGATGACATAGAAAGTAAAGGCTCTCATCTACCCTTTGTTTATGGAGAACCTTTCATGATAGTTACTACTTTTAGAGACCACCATACTTATCCTGCTGGACCTGACCAGGCAAAATGTAGGCCATAATGATCACCCTAAATAGAGTAGACCTTTTACATATTTTTACAATGACCCTGGGATGAACGGACTGTTGACGAGAGATGCGAGTACCTAGGTTAGAGGTGCACCGCGCTGTCAGCGATGCATCAGTTCAGAATACGCTAGCGCGCCAGAACCAATCGACGCAACAGCAGCAATGTGTTTGTTTTACTCGCGGATATTCCACTCAGCCGAGGAAATGTATCAGTTTGGCTAGATGATGCATTGCTCAGCAGAGAAGATGCATCGCTTTTGCTGGTAAGCACCTTAGACTCCCTTCCAAGGGTCCAGGACTGGGGTGGCACCACTAGGCAGGGTTGACTCACAGATGGTAGAGCCCAGGTGTAGTTGGCAGATTGTTGGGATCCTGTTGAGTCCCTGAGGCTTCAGATCGAGAGGCCATCAAACTAGCCTTTGGGGTCACTCTGGGCTCTGGGTCAGAGATGCAGGTCCAGTCCTTCTTACCCAGGCAATGAGGGCAGCAGGTCAGCACAGCACATCAGGGTAGCAGTTCTTCCAGAGCAACAGACCAGCAGAGTGGGAGTTCTTCAGCAGCACAGCAGTCCTTCTTCCTGGCAGGGTGTCCACAGGTCCAGAAGTGTACTGAAGTTGTGGTGTCTGAGGTCCTTCTTTTATACACTGTTGTGCCTTTGAAGTGGGAGAGGCTTCAAAAACATGCCTTTGAAGTGCACAGATGTACGTCCTTCCTGCCCTGGCTACAAAATAACTACAGGGGTCAGGTAGTCCTTTGTGTGGGGACAGGACAAAGCCCGATCAGATGTAAGTGAGGCTGGGTCCAGCTTCTCTCTCCCATTCTGTCAGGATAGCCCGCTCAGTCATACCTAGCCTTCCATTGTGTGTGGCTGTCTAGGTGAAATACACAAAGGTCAACTACCAACTACACCCCGTCATGTGACAAGAGACAGGCTGCAGGCACCAAATGGCTAAGGCAAGAAAATGGCAACTTTCTAAAAGTGGCATTTTCAGAATAAATCTGTCTTCACTATGTTAGGATTTTAAATTAGGAATCCAGATATACCAAACATGAACCAGTTATATCTTCCTGTTTGAAAATTACACTTATAAAATGTAATAAGGTAATTCCAATGCTATCCTGTGGGAGCTATAGGCCTGGCAGTAGTGAAAAATGAGTTTAAGAGTGTTTCACTACCAGGACATGTAACATTTTAAAGTATACGTTCTGCTTTTTCAATACATTGCACCCTGCCCTAGGGGTGAATTATATGTGTCAAAAAGGAAGGTTTGGGCCTGGCAAGAGGTTTAACTTTCTAGGTCGACATGGTAGTTTAAAACTGCACACACAGGCTTTGCAAAGGCATGCCTGATGCATGTTTAAAAGGGCTAGTTAAGTAGGTGGCAGAATCAGTGCTACAGATCTATTAATAATATTTAATTTACAGGCCCATGGCACATGTAATATACTTTATAGGGATATATAAGTAAATTAAATATGCCAATTTTAGATAAGCCAATTCTACCATGTTTTAAGGAGAGATCACAAACACTTAAGCACTGGTTAGCAGTGCTAAAGTGCACATAGTCAACATAAATGAATTCAGCAAAAAGGGTAAGAGGAAGTCAAAAGGTTTGAGGGTGACCCTGCAGGGAGGGCCATTTCCAAGACAAATTCCCCAGGTCTTCTTTAAAAGTGATCCTCAAATCCAATTTAACCAATGTAAACATGTCTTTATCACTTATAAGGCAAAATGTGTCACTTATTCACCAAACCCATGCAAAGATATAGTAAAATCTTATCATGTTTTAACTAACGATATTGAACTATTGCTCTTGAAAATGTACACATTACTGTGCATTTTCCAAAGAAATTCCCAGTGGGGAGCCCTCAACCCTCGTTGAGGTAGTTGTCAAATCCTTTAACGGTTTCCCCAGTGTTACTATCACCATGTGCTTTGAGATCAACCATTTTCCACCAATGCTCCTAGTAACTGTTTGGGAAGCCAGTAGTTATTTTTGGCCTGGGCTCTTCAAAAACCTCGCAAGACTCACTTACCGGAGGTTGCAGCTTGACCCCATTGAGCTTGTCCTTTCATCTGCTCCCCCTTGCTACCTCGGTATGTTCTGACATTGGTCTTTTGCCCATTGTTTTGTGACAGTTTGCTCATTTTTGTCCCATTTGCCTAATTGTTTTGTTTTTATCTGATCTGTGTTGGCTGTACTGCTATTAGTCTTTTCCCCCATTGCTTTTTACAGTTTGCTCAGTTTATTCTATTTGCCTGATTATTTAGTTTTTGCTTTTCTATTTGGTGACTGATGCCTATACGCTTCTTTCCATTCCTCCCTCCCTCTTCCTGCCCCCTACCGGCCCACCAACAACCTCCCAGCGACCCTCCTACTTCCCAGGACCTACTTAATAGAGGCTGCAGCCTGGTCAAGCAGCAGACGCACACAGCTCATCTGTGCCTGTCCACGCCTGGACCATGTCCAGCGCAAGGAATCCTGGCTGTCCTTAAACACACAGATATTTTGCCGCAGAGCTCGAGCCCTATACCCAAGACGCCGCAACAACTAATGTGCATCATATTTCCTTGATCAACAGTAGGACCTTTTACCTGCTGCCGCTGCCTTTTATCCTGTAACTCAGAAGCCCCCCCTCACAGAAACCCTCACCACACCCACTTCACCAACTGCAACCACCCCAAAACTACTCCACTGCCTCCTGCTCAAAGCCTGATCACTCTGCAAACACGCCATAGAAATCTGGGACATCTTCAACACCCCCATTCCAAAGTGATCTTCATCACAGAGAACTGAATCAAGTCCTCGTCCATCCCCAACATTGCTACCGCAATGCCTAATGGCTACAAGATGATGCACGGGGCCGCACCAACAATTACAAGGGAGGCATCATCATAATTCACAAAGAAACCATCCGCTGCACCACCACCAAAGATGACATCTCACCGATCATGGAAAACCTCAACTTCCATCTCCAAACAGATGGCAGAATGACCATCAGAGGTACCCTGGCCCTCATAATTCCAGGACCATGACCCACTTCGGCAACGCCGTCCCCAAATTCATCGCACCACTAGCCATTGACTCCAATCACTACATCTTCCTCAGTGACCTCAACTTCCTCCTCGACAACCCCAAAGATGCAAACTCTGCCAATCTCCTGGGAAGTTGAGCAATACTGGCCTCACCTAACTGGTCACCGACCCCACACCCAGCACAGAACACGTGTTTGACCCTATCTTCACTGCCAAGAGTCAAGTACAGTCATTTCACCAAACTCACTTTGACTGACCACGCCATTGCCCACTTCACTACTGCAGGATCCCCGTGCACTACCAACACCAGGCCACTAGTTAGTCCCACCGCACCGGGAACAAAGTGACATAGAACCCATGGACGGATGCCCTGAACACCACCAGGCCTGACTCCGCAACCAACCTGGAACAGGCTATCCAGAATTTCTCTGACTGGATCACCAACTGTGCCGACAGAGTCCCCCCCATCAAGCCAACTGAGACCAGCAGAGCCACCAAACAAGCCAGATGGTATACACCAGAACAAAGGACAATAAAACACAACTGCAAGTGACTAGAAAAAAGAGGGCGCACCAGCAGAGATCCCACAGACTGAGCTACCTTCAAGTCAACCCTCAACAAATACCACCAACACCTAAAAGACATAAAAAGAGGCACCTTGGCAGACTGCATCGAAGCAAACTCCATCATAGCAAGGAACTCCTCATCAACATCAGGGAGTTCTCCTGCTCATCAGCCACTGAGAATACAATCGCCCCTACCCAAGAACTTTGTGACACCCTGGCACACTATTTCCACAATGAGATATCCATCATCTTCAGTAAATTCGAAACCCAACCCACCTACCTCTACATCCTCCGCACACCAACGGATGCCACCCACAACCACCTTCTTTCCTGTTTGGAACAGCTCTTCACACAGAACTCTACAGCCATCATGATCTCCATCCACATCAGTGCACCCACTACCCCCTGTCCCAATCACTTCTTCAACCTCGGGAGCAAGGAAATCAGCTGTGAATTCACCTCTACTCTCAACACATCCATCACCACGGCTGCCTTCCCCCACATATAAAAACACGCAGAGGTCAAACCCCTCCTCCAGAAACACTCTGCCGACCCAGGCGAACTCAAGAACTACATCCCTATCTTGCTGCTCCCCTTCCGCACTAAAGTCCTCGAGAAGGCCATCAACCACCAGCTCAATGAACAACTGGAGAGAAACCACCTGCTAGACACCACTTAATCCGGTTTCAGTGCCAACCACAGCACCGAGACTGCCCTGATCACTGCCAGCGACAACATCAGAATCCTACTCGAATAGGATGAAGCAGCTGCCCTGATCCTCCTCGACCTCTCAGCAGCATTCTACACTGTATCCCACCATACACTCATGAAGAAACTCCACCACATTGGGATCCAGGGTGATGCCCTCAGATGAATTGCATCCTTCCTCACAGAATAAATCGAGAGAATCTGCCTACTACCCTTCACCTCGGAACCAAAGAGCACAATCTGCCAGGTCCGTCAAGGTTCAACTATCAGCCCCACCTTGTTCAACACTTACACAACACCTCTGGCCAACATCATCAGAACCCATGGCGTCAATATCGTATCCAACACAGATGACACCCAGCTCATCCTCTTGCTGTCAGAATAACCCTCCACTAATGGGCCCAACTTCCACAATTGCATGATGAGTGCTGATGACTGGATGAAGACCTGCTGCATGAAGCACAACACGTACAAAATGAAAGTGCTGATTATTGGGAACAACACTTCCCCGTGGACAACATCTGGTGGCTCTCCAAACTCAGACTCACACCAACAGACCACGCTTGCAACCTTAGCATTATCCTGGACAGAAAACTCACCATGAAATGCAAGACCAACCCAGTTGCCTCCTCCTGCTTCCACATCCTTCACATGCTCCGTCAGATCTTCAGATAGCTAGCCATGAGCACCAGCAAAACTGTCGCTCAAGCCCTAATGACCAGCTGGCTGGACTACGGCAACATGGTCTATGCAGGAATCACTACCTAGCTCTTGAAGAGACTCTAGACGATACAGAACTCATCTGCCAGACTCATCCTCGACCTCCCCAAATGGGCCCACATCACCACCCACTTCAGGAATCTCCACTGACTCCCCATTCAGAAAAGATGCCAATTGAAGTTGTTGACACACACCTACGAGTCCATCCATGACCAAGGACCAGCAAATATCAACCACCGCCTGAACTTCCACCAACCCTACAAACACCTGCGCACGCCATCCCTCTCACACACGCCCCGCATCTGCCGAAGCAACAGTGGAGGACGTTTCTTCTTATACCTCACCGTTAAGTCCAGGAATGACTGTCCCCTTCACCTTCGAACATCATTCTCACTCCCGGAATTCAAACAGGGACTTAAGACCTGGCTCTTTGGCTGATCCCAACAAGCACCTAGTGCCTGGATACCCTTGCGGGAGATTAGCCGCGCTCTAAAAATCTTAGTTGATTCATTGAGGGACCTGTTGGTCAGTGGAAAGTGAGGATCTTTAATGTTGAGCAGGATGAAGGCAATGGCAATAATGAACCAGGGAGTGAGCATACGCTAAGGGTCCAAATGTTGATCAGCATATTCAGGGCAAGAAGATTTATGAATCAGAAGATGAATGTCAGGATATCCGTGGAGGATCTACAGCGCAATAATGGTATCTCTAATCTTGAGTATTGCTACTGACGTTATGTGACCTAACACACTTAATTTACTACAAATGTCTCCCAAAATTAACCACTGAAGCAAGCAATGTTTTACAAACAGTTACATTTGGAGAATGTTGGATAGTTTTTTTGGGGGGTGCCAAAGTCTATTTTGTTCCCATTTTGACCATGTGTCTTGTAAATTATTCATGTAGGTGTGGGCACAAGGGATCCATTAATCGTACACCCCAAAATATTACCTCAACAGTACGCCCATGGGTGGATGAATTGGAGATGGTGGCGAAGCTCAATTTCAGGGGGTAATCTGTGACTAAGATAAGAAACCATACAGCATATCAAAAATACAGTCTTTTAAGTGAGGACAAACTCAATTATTGAGTTCTAGGGGAAGCATAGATGTTTAAAAAATGTTGTTAGAAATGGAGTCCCAAGTTGGCAAAGGTGTGCACACTGTCCAAGTAGGGATCCAAAAGCCTAGTGTAGGTAAATGTTGTTCACACTAAGTTTACCTGTGCTCACCCTCTAGTAGTTTGGCTCATATTAGTAAGGCTAATCTAAAGAGGCAATGTGTAAAGTATTTGTACACACACACACACACACACACAGTGAAAACTTTACAAACGTACTCCACATCAGTTAAAGAAAATAGCCAATATTTATCTCAGGAAAACAAGCACAAAATGACAAAAACCCAACATATACAAGTCAAGATACGAATTTTCAAAGATTAAACCAATATGCAGTGCTTAGACGTCTTTAGCTCCAAATGGGGATATCTGTTCATGCAACACCTAGACAAATCCTAAAGTTCAGTCTGACTATGGTGTATTGCGAGTCGGGTATAGGAATCACTCAGTCCCCCTTACAGTTCCTTGTATGCATCAGAAATAAAAGACAATTCATCATGCAGAGGAGGTGAGGTGTCAGGGATGCAGGTGAGGCATCAGATCCTTAAGGTGGTAAAGGCTTGTTGAAGCTTTGCCACTCCAGGAAGATGCGTTGCGCCGAAGAGATGAGACATCGGCTGCCGTGCTAGGTCTCAGTTCCTGAAATTGACACGTATTGATGAGGCATCGATATCAAGAGCACGAAGCATCAATTCTACAGACTCAAAGTCAAACTGCTGGACAAAAGGCGATACGTCAATGAGATTTACGCAGTGCCAGTTATGCGTCAGAATCTAGGCAGTGCACCGAGAACATCAGTGGATGTTGTTGGTATTCAAATTAGGGGTTCTTTGGAGGCACTGCAGCAAAGCCAGGTCTGTGTTGAAGTCGAGGTCGTTCCGTCGCACACTCGGCACGCGGTGCCAATGGCTTCTGTGCAGGCAGTGGCGATGCATCAGTTTTGCAGGAATGCGATGGTTATGAACTGACTTTTTGGAGTCAACGAGTCTGTTTCTTGGTTGCAGCACGAAATCTACCTCCAAGGGCCCAGGACTGGGTTTGGCACCACTTGGCAGGCCAAGACTCACAGAAGAGGAGCCCAGGTGCTGGCAGCAAGATACAGGTGAAATCTTTGATGTTCCTCAGACTTCAGCGACAGGAGTCAAGCTCGGTCAAGCCCTTGGAGAATCCAAGAAAGCAGGATGTACAGAGCAAAGTCCAGTCCTCTCATTCCCAGGCAATAAGGAGCAGGTAGCAGGCCAACACAGCAAAGCATGCAGCAAAGTGGCAGTCCCTCCTGACAGCACAACAGTTCTTCTTCCTGGCAGAATGTCCTAAGTCCAGAAGTGTTCTGAGTATAAGGTGTCAGGGGTCCAAATACTCATACCCATTTTGACCTTTGAAGTAGGGAGATTTCAAAGAAAGGTCTTTGTAGTGCATAGGACCCTGTCCTTCCTGGCCCTGGCTCCACTACAAGGAGGTATGCAGCTGTTTGTGTGGGGACAGGGACAGGCCTATTCAGATGCAAGTGTCATCTTCTCTCACCATTATGGCTCAGCAAGACTTATCATCCTGGTGATGGGCCATCAGGATATGCAGGGCACACCTCAGCTCCCTTTGTGTGTGTCTGTCTAGAGTGAATTCAGAAAGCCCAACTGTCATCCAACCCAGACTTGTATTCTAGGGACAGGCAGAAACACAGAATGGATATGTAAGAAAATGACAACTTTTTAAAAGTATAAACACTTGAATATGCTTAGGCTGTAATTATTCACCACAATCTTATCTTTTCGGGTTCAGGTTTATGATTTCCTGATACTTTGGTTTTTATTTTACCACTAATGTTTTAGTTAATTTTAGCCATTTTCCTAATGTCAAACACATTAGATAACATGCATATCAGGGTATATATGCATACTTGGGCTTTGTTCAAAACACAATGACAATAGTACTTTCAGAAAAGATTCACGTTACAAAAAACATTACCCTGACATATGCATACTGTCACACACAATACATATTCAAAAATAATTTGAAATAAACAAAAGGATTTAAAGTAAACCAGTCTTGAACTTTACAAGCAAGAGTCTGTACTTAGTGTCACCATTTAGGTGAGACTCATGAATGCCTGCAATACCAAAGGGGTTATATTCCCTGCTTAATTTGTCAGAAAAGGCTCCAAAGTTCTTGGTTGGCTCAGTTTGCCGGTTTAGATGATGCTTTGTTGAACTCCTATGGAGTGGTAAAAAGTTGGCTCATTTCGACATTTTTGGTTCGAGGTCTCCTCAGGACCAAAGCCAGTTGTAACTGTAAATTAAAAATAAAAATAAGTACTTGTTATCTCAACTGAAATGTTTGCTTTTAACACTTTGGTTCCTTAACCCTTGTAAAGAGGACTCTCCTACCTTTTTGCAGTGAAATTCTGTGATTTTTGGCTTGTCTGTATTTCAAAAAGGTTATGTCCAAGCTGAGCCTTTCATGACTCTGAATTTGTTTAGCTTTAGAGGCCTCTTTACAAGGATTAAGGTACCCTCAAGTTAAAACACAACTTTCTAAAATTGGCATTTTAAGACCTGCAATTTAAAAAACAACTTCACCTAAGTATACCTTTCTAAATTGTAACTTCAGAGACACCAAACTCCAATTTTTCATCTGCTCCCAATTGAAAGATATACTTGTAAAGTGTTGCAAGGCGGCTCTGATACTAACCTATAGGAGAGATAGGCCCTGCTGTAGTGAAAAACAAATGTATCAGATTTTCACTAACAGGACATGTAAAACTCAAAAGTACATG
Organism: Triturus cristatus; assembly: GCF_964204655.1. Taxonomy (NCBI): domain Eukaryota; kingdom Metazoa; phylum Chordata; class Amphibia; order Caudata; family Salamandridae; genus Triturus; species Triturus cristatus. The sequence goes on from NC_140587.1 coordinate 979,454,306, forward strand.
TCCTACCTTTTAAGGGCTACCTGCCAATGGGGATACCATAGGGGTGCCTTACATGTAGTAAAAGGGAAGGTTTGCACCAGGTAAGTAGGTGAACCTGCTAGTTTGACATGGCAGTCTAAAACTGCACACAGGCTCTGCAATGGTAGGCCTGAGACAGATTTGAAAGGCTACTAATGTGGGTGGCACAAAAAGGGTTGCAGGTCCAGTAGCAGCATTTGACTTACAGGCCCTGGGCACACGTAGTGCCCTGTACTAGGGACTTGGCATGTGGTTTCTTCGTGATTGGCAAATATGATTTACTGCTATTACATTTTAGACACATAGCACATGCACTTTAGTACTGGTCAACAGTGGTAATGGGCCCAGAGTCCTAACACCAGCCAAAACGAAACTCAGCACACAGTTAAAACCAGGAGGACAGAAGCAAAAAGACAGGGAAACCACAAGAAAAAAATGGCAGGTCTAACAATTTATTACAAACATTCCAAATGCAAATGCATAAAGTTATTGTCATGAACACTCTCAGTGACTAGAGCAATACAGGATAAGTTGCAAAATCAGAATAATTCTAAGTCCCAAATGAGCAGTAAAGTTAATAAGAAATCGGATCTCCAGAAAGAAACACCCCTAGTAGTACCCAAGAAAATCAGGAAAGTCTTCTGGTTCAACCCCAAATTGAGGGGGTATACACCGTTTTCCTGTATAGGAAATCATTAATTCTGCAAAATGAAGGTGTGAGCGAAAAAATTACACATTTAGCAAACTAGAACATAATTGAATTAAATGTCATATTGCTTTATCATCTAAGCACTGTCCCACTATATGAATATTTATTCAGCAAAGTCTTTGCTAATGTCATCTGGAGATGGCAGGACACACCAGTTACAAGAACAACTGCAAACTATTGTGAATCAATTTAGTACTGGGTCCATAATGGAAATGTCTCTTCGAGAAAAGCAAGAACAACAACAATGGAAATAAACAAATATGATTTTATTTGAGTGTGTGCTGCAGAAAGGATGAACAGTGAACATGCAGAAGGAGACATCATTTTCAAACAAGATGGCATTGAGGCCTAACTGAGGCCTCGTTAGGATAAGCCGGAAAAAGGCACTTTAAAATGTCATAGTAAATGAATTTCAAATGCAAGAGCACCATGTTGGTGTATACATGTAAATTAAAGACTACACCCACATTCTGCACGTTGGTAATAATGCACACTAATATAAATGAGCATACACTCTAACAAAAAATGTATTATTAATCAATAATACTTGTTTTGTTGGTAATATTGAAGGGTAATAGGTGTATTTAGCCCTGCCATGATTTGGCCTTTTGCTAATCAGTTCTGTTGGCTGTGTTACATCCCATGATTATGTATATGGTCAAGTACCAGCATAATGATGTTTAATGAGCATTATAGTTTTTGTTAAACTGTATATGTGTATATAGCTCATAGTCTACCATTAAAATTGCCTTGTAGCATTGATTTAATGTGATTCTACTCTCAGACTAGTATCAGCAAAATGAAAACCAATAGTTTTTAAAGAGTTAGGGTCTCATTTATGGCATTATGGCATAGGGTAGCACAACAAGATACCTTACTGTGCTGCCCTATGCCAAAGTGAAAGCACAGGAATGCACCATATTTAAGCAATACAGTGCATTTCTATCCTTTCTCCCTGCTCCGGCAACATTTTGGCAGCCTAGCGCCAACGTAAGCACCCTTGCACCAGTGCCATCTTAACGCATGGCCACACTGGGCAGTTGCCCGGGGGGCCCATGAGCATACGGGTCCCATGCAGACCAGAATTTAACACAAATTTTTCATTAAACTTTTTCATTCCTGTGATTTGTTGTGTAGGCAGGACCCAGTGCACTGATTTGCCCGGGGGGGTCTATAATGCTGTTAAGACGGCCCTGCCTTGCACCATAGTGCAAGGGTGTCTCCGTTGCTTGCAGGATTGTTTTTGTGAATGAAGGGGCACTTTACTACTTCAAAACAATCCCAAGAGGCATGTATCTCTTCTTGGGTGTGCTGCAGAATGCAGCACACATGGAAAGACGAAAAAACAAGGAGAAATTAAATTATATTTCCATGTTACGCCTCTCCTCAGGAGGCGTACGGATTTGATGCTTCTCTTTTTTTTTTTTTTTTTTTTTAATATTTTTATTTTCATCATCATAGTAGGCACAAAGATACAATAAGACAGAAGCATATATAAAAATATACATCAACCATATGATGAATTCAAAAAGAAAAGAAGAGAAGGGGAAGTAAGTAAATAAGTAAATAACATATGACATATGGAGGAGGAGAGCAGCAATAATAAAGTAAACAGATAATCATGAAGGACCATATAAACACAAGTTTAGGTGATCGCCAAATGATATAAAATAATATGATCACGAGGGCTCTGAAAAACCTTTACAACTCAAATTACATAATCACAGAGTCAATATAAAATATATAATATATAATCAAAAGGACATTGGTCGCCAAAGTGCTTCTAATTTGACCCGGGAGCGAAGTCCCCTTGTATTTGCCAGGGCAGCCTCTGTTGGAACCAGCCCACTCCCACTCCGCAGGGTGGTGGTGGACTCCCCGAACACACTGTGGTAGCTTGGCTCGAGTGGTCAGGAAACAGGCACCGTGCTAAGCATACAATATACCCATACAATAACCATGCGTGCATCCGTTCCAAAAACGACTCTACACCGTAAAAATTATGAAAATATCTTTCTTTATCCTTTTTTCTCTTAGTTGCTGATTGGGAAAATAAATAGGTCAATCACAATATACAAATTTAAATAGTGCAGGTCAAATAAATACTGTCTGGAGATTCAATAAATAGGGATGATCATAAATACAAGGGACATAAATATAAGTGCAGGTAATACAGGCAATTAAATATTCTGAGGCAATAAATACTGAACCAATAAATATTGTACACCAACAAGTCCTGTGGACCAATAAATATAGTGAAGCAATAAATAGGTTAAACACAATAAATACAGTGCCCCCAATAAATAATTAAAAGTATACAGCAGCACTCATGTAATCAGATCACTTTTCAATTCCTAAGGGCTGATTTGGCCCAGGCACAGCTTGTAGGGTTGTGGAAGGCTTGAGGGGTTCTACTCCCTGGCTGGGACAAGGCTGAGGCCTAAACTGAGGTAGATCAAGGGGGGAATACCAGTGTCCTGGCTTTCTCTCTCCACACAACCTCTCTAGGTTAGTCCCAATTCACCCCTGGCACAGTCAGGTTGGTTCCAGCACCTCCCTAGCCCCTTAGAGCAGTCTCTCAGGTCTCCACAGGGCCTTAGGCGCCCTCTACTCCACTTACTGCCCTTTTTCTGATGTTCCGACGCCGCTGGAGTCGTGTCGATGCCGTGAGGCGGTTCCGGTTCGGTCTCGGCGGCCTCGGCACAATGTCAGTTCTAGACGACGCCGGTAGGCGGTTCCGGTCCGATGTCGGCGGCCTCGGTTCGATCTCGACCTCCGATTCGACGGCGTCGGGCAGTCTCTACTCGATGTCGACTTCGGGCGGCTCCGGTCCGATGGCGCTCTCGGCTACGATGACGTCGGCCGGCCTGGCCTCGATGTCGACTTCCGGCGACTCCGGGGTGCGATCCTCACCCTCGACCTCCGGTGCTCCTCCTCTCAGGTTCCGGGCGACTCCGGAGTGCGATCCTCACTCCCGACCTCCGGTACACTTCACCTCGGTCTCCGACGACTCCGGAGGGCGGACTTCACTCCTCCGATGACGCCGCTCACTCGACCTCGGTTAACTTCCTCCTCGACCTTTGGTATTCCTCACGTCCTCCGTCGGCGCCCTCTCACGACCTCAGGCGGCTCCGGGTACGACGTCTGCTTCTTCAGTCAGCGCCGCTTCTCCACCTCGGGCTCCAGGTCTTAGGCTACTCGACGCCGGACTCCAGGGAAACCAGTTTCCAGGTCAGGATCTTGCTGCTTTCTGCTTCTAAGGCCTGTTCCTGCTGTCCAGGTCCTTAGGATGAGTTTTTCTGGCTTCTTCCCACACAGGGCTACAGGCTGGGATCCATCAGTAGGGACAAGTATCAAGGGTGGGTTTATGGACCCCACTCCAGGCACAAGTTTCCACCCCTGCTGCTTCACTCCTTCCTCCTTCACTGTTGTGCTGCTCTCTCTTCACCAGTCAGGTGCCAACTGCCAGCTCCAACTGCCAACACTCTGTCTTAACCTCCCAACATTCTAAACCGCCTCCAACTGTCACAGAGTTCTGGAATGTTCTGGAAGGTGCTGGTAGGTTCCAGTGGATGCTGGTGATGTCACAGGTGGCCACCATTTTGTGCTTCAGGCCCTCAGACAGAAGTTTCAGGGGTAGCTAAAATGGCTCCCTGAATCTGCAGCAACACTAAAAAGACTGGTGGTTCCCAAAAAGGAAAAATTCAAACAGGGTTTGAGGCAAAAGTGGGACAAAATAAATAATGATGAGGAGGGACCACCCAAAGGGCTGACAGGTCTAACACGCGTCCCCCCCAGCTGAAAGTGGGGAGAGCTACCCAACCCCTTGGGAGTTCTCATCACTAAGGCGGAAATACCTTGAGAGACCGTCTGCATTGGCGTGGTCCACTCCAGGCCGATGTTCCACCTGAAAGTCCATCCCCTGTAGGGAAATAGACCACCTCAACAACTTGGGATTCTCCCCCTTCATTTGCATCAGCCAACGAAGGGGTCTGTGGTCGGTCTGAACTAGGAAGTGCGATCCAAACAGGTATGGCCGCAACTTCTTCAGAGCCCATACCACTGCAAAGGCTTCACGCTCTATTGCACTCCACTTCTGTTCCCTGGGAAGTAGTCTCCGGGATAGGAAGACCACGGGTTGATCCAGACCCTCTTCGTTGAGTTGCGATAACACTGCCCCAATGCCATGTTCTGATGCATCTGTCTGGACAATGAACTTCTTGGAAAAGTCTGGGGCCCTTAAGACCGGGGCCTCGCACATGGCTTTCTTCAATCTCTCAAAGGCTTGCTGACAAGCCTCCGTCCAGACTACCCGTCGAGGTTGTTTCTTGGACGTGAGCTCCGTGAGGGGGGCTACGATGGTACCGTACCCCTTCACGAAGCGGCGGTAGTATCCCGTGAGGCCCAAAAATGCTCGGACCTCAGTCTGTGTCTTGGGGGGTTCCCAGGCCATGATGGCCTCGATCTTTGCCTGGAGGGGTTGCACCGCTCCCCTACCCACCAAGTGTCCAAGGTACACTACCGACCCCTGCCCGATCTGGCACTTGCTGGCCTTGATCGTCAATCCAGCTTGTCTCAGGGCCTGGAGAACAGCTTGCAGGTGACGCAAGTGATCCTCCCAGCTGTTACTGAAGACGGCTATGTCATCCAGATAAGCAGCAGAGAAACTCTCCATTCCGGTGAGGATCTGGTTTACCAGGCGCTGAAACGTGGCAGGTGCGTTCTTGAGCCCAAAGGGCATCACACAGAACTGGTAGTGGCCATTGGGCGTGGAGAAGGCTGACCTTTCCCTTGCTCCATCAGTCAACGAGATCTGCCAGTACCCTGAAGTAAGGTCAAAGGTACTTAGATATTGGGCAGCTCCCAGCCGGTCAATCAATTCATCCGCCCTAGGGATCGGATGAGCATCAGTTTTGGTCACTGAATTCAGTCCCCGGTAGTCCACACAGAACCTCAGTTCTGGTTGGGCACCCGGTGGTGCAGCTTTCGGTACTAACACCACCGGACTAGACCAGGGGCTGCTAGAAGGTTCAATCACTCCTAGCTCCAGCATCTTAGTGACTTCACTATGAATGCTGGCCTTCACCTTGTCTGACATCCGGTAGATCTTGGACTTCACAGGTGGGCTGTCTCCTGTGTCCACGTCATGGACGCACAGGTGAGTCCTACCCGGGACAAGGGAGAACAACGAAGAGTACTGCCCCAGGACCTGGCGACAGTCCTCCTGCTGTTCAGGAGTTAGAGATGGGGAGAGAATCACTCCCTCCACCGACCCATCCTTTTCTTGAGACGCAAACAGATCAGGGAGAGGCTCGCTTTCCACGTCCTCTCCTCCGTCAGTCACCATCATCAAGATGACTTCGGGCCTCTCGTGGTGGGGTTTGAGGCGGTTGGCATGCAGCACCCGCAGGGGCTGACGAGGGGTCTTCAGGTCCACCAAGTAGGTAGCCTTACCCTTCTTCTCCAACACCTCAAAGGGTCCTGACCAGCGATCCTGGAGGGTGCTAAGCTCTCCCGGTTCGATCACCCACACTTTCTGGCCAGGCTCCAACTCCACCGGGTGAGCATTGTGGTCATACCACGCCTTCATCACTGCTTGGCTGGCTTCCAAGTTGTCAGAAGCTTGCTTCCACAACTTAGCCATTTGGCTCCGGAAGGCCAGCATGTAGCTCACCACATCCTGGGGAAGCTTTCTGGGAGTTCTTTCCCATCCGTCTCTCACCAGGTTGAGAGGTCCACGTACAGGGTGCCCATACAGAAGCTCGAAGGGGCTGAAGCCCACTCCCTTCTGTGGCACTTCCCTGTAGGAAAAAAGTAAACAGGGTAGGAGGACGTCCCATTTCCTCCGCAGGCTTTCAGGCAGACTTCTGATCATGCCCTTCAAGGTTTTGTTAAACCTCTCCACCAGACCATTTGTCTGGGGGTGGTAAGGAGTGGTGAACCGGTACGTCACTCCACACTCCTTCCACATGGCCCGCATGTACGCTGACATGAAGTTGGTCCCCCTGTCGGACACAACTTCCTTGGGAAAACCCACTCGGGTAAAGATTCCCATCAGGGCCCTAGCCACAACAGGTGCTGTTATGGTCCTCAGAGGTATTGCCTCTGGGTACCGTGTGGCATGATCCACCAGAACCAGGATAAACCTGTGACCAGCTGATGTTGGCGGATCTAACGGTCCCACAATGTCGATGCCCACCCTTTCAAAGGGGGTGCTAACGACAGGAAGTGGTTCCAGGGGAGCTTTCAGCTTCACCCCTGTTTTCCCACTGGCTTGGCAAGACACACATGTCCGGCAGTAGGTATCGGACGACACTTTCATCTGAGGCCAATAAAAGTGTGGGACAAGACGGGCGAAGGTCTTGTCTTGCCCCAGGTGTCCTGCCAATGGTATCTCATGAGCCAACTCCAGAAGGAAGGCTCGATAACGTTGAGGAACTACCAAGGCTCGTGACGATCCATGTAGGGGTGTCTTGGGTTCACTGTAGAGGAGGCCATCCTCCCAGTAAACACTGTAGTTCCCTTCAACGTTCCCTGCTGCCTGGGCTTCGGCCTGTCGCCTCAGCCCCTCAAGGGTAGGGCACTCCCTCTGGCCCTGGCAGAATTCCTCCCTGGACGGGCCTCCCTCCACGTGCCACTCGGCCGGGATGGGTAGGTCCTCCAGGTTGGTAACGTCCCCCTCCGCAGACTCCTGGTCCACCACCTCCGGTGGCCTATCCGTCCTACGGGGTGGAGACGCCGAGGCAGGCTCCTCCTGTCCTCGGTTCTTCCCTTGACTGGCAGCTGGCTGGGCCTTTGTTCCAGGCTCCAGCCGAAATGAACTCCCTCTTCGGGTAGTCGTGGACCTTGTGCTAACACAGGCCCAGTCAGGTGTACCCAGCATCTCGGTGTGAGTCCGGTATTCCACCTCCTTCCAAGCGTTGTGCTCCATATCATTCCCCAGCAGACAATCGACTGGCACGGCAGGGCTTACGGCAACTCGAAGTGAACCTGCAACCCCCCCCCATTCAAAGGGAACCTCGGCCACAGGATAGTGACCTGTTCTGCCGTCAGCCATCGCGGCTGGGTGGAGTACATCGGGAATTACCTGCTCTGGAGACACCAGTTGACTACGCACCATAGTCATACTGGCTCCTGTGTCTCTCAGAGCCTCCCCTCTTTGGCCGTTGATGGTGACCCACTACCCATACTTTGCGGTATTTGCGGGCACCTGGATCTTAGGAACCATCTCCCGTTCTCCCAGGGACACTAAAGTGACACCCGCCCACTCCCTTCCCTTAGTTAAGGGCATCTCCTCCCCGAGCACTGCACTAGCTACTCCGGGGGTCTTTCCTCCAGTGGGAGGGGGTGGTCGTTTCTGGCACTTCGGATCTCCTTTATAGTGTCCAACGCCACCGCACTCGTAGCAATGGACAACCCTTGGCTGCTGACTCTGGCCAGGATTAGGGTTTCTGGGTGGGTTAGCCTTAGAGGTGAATCCTGTTCCCTTCCCTTGGAAGTTATTTTGGGGGCCTTTGGAGAACTCCTTTTTCTTTTCCCCTCCCTCTTTCTTCTGGGGGGCGCCCTGTCCGGCCTTTTGAGTATCCCCTCCAGTCCCCCTTGTGGACACCCGGGTACTAGCCCAAATGTCCGCCTCCTCAGCAAGCTTCCGGGGACTGGTCAGCTTGCTATCCACCAGGTGTTGCCGCAGTTCAGGGAAACATTTCTCGAGCAGGTGTTCCTTCAGTACTAGGTCAAACAACTCCTCGTAGTTCCTCACTTCACTGCCCTGAATCCAACCTTCCATTGCCTTCTTCGCATAGTCCAGGAAGTCCACCCAATTCTGCGTGCCCAGTTTGTGACTACCCCTGAACTTCTGTCGGTACTTTTCAGGTGTTAGTCCAAACTTTCTGATGAGCGCCAGTTTCATGGTGGGGTAGTGGGTTTGCTCATCCTCTTCGAGGGCCAATAAAGCATCCCTACCAGCTGGAGGCATGTACTTGTACAATCCCCCTCCCCAGTACTTCTCTGGAACCCCATGGGCCCTCAATGAGACCTCATAGGCCGCTAGCCACTTGGCGATATCGTCGCCCACTCCATAGCTAGCTACTATGTCCTTTGGCAGGTATGGTTTAGGTTCCCTGGTGATCTCTTGGGTCTGGCTGCCACCATTAGGAACAGGTTGTGCCCCGATTCTCAAGATCTGAAGATCTATTTCTTTCAGTCGTAATTCATGGGCCATCCTCTGCTCCTCCTTCTCCTTTTCCAGCCTTGCTAAGTCCCATGTGAGCTGTCTTTTCTCCCTCCGGTCCGTTAGCTCCACTTCAGACAAGCCACCGCTAGAGGCACTGCTGCCCTTCCTAGAAATGGTTCTGGGCCCTGCTGACAGGTTCCCCACCTCAGGTTGGTACATCTCAGCCCCCTCGGGGTCAGGCTCTCCATCCCTGTCTTCCTCCTCAGCCTTGCTTTCCCTGCGTGCCTCCCCCCAAGCCCTTAAGCTGGTTTGGAGTGCACCCTTCTTTGCTCCTGGGGGACAGTACACCCCCTCCCGCTGGCAAAACTCCCTGAGTTGGGCCACAGTGTACGTTTCTAGATTTTCTAGTACAAACTCCATCTCGCCCACTCAGGTTAGAGGACAGGTTTTGTGCAGTAACTATGCAGGGGGGTACCTTTAATAATACCTCCTCCCACCACCAGAGTAAATTTGGAAAAAACAAAAACCCACAATTAGGAAGGCCGCTTTGAGAAAACTCCCGGTGTAGGCCTATGGACTACCCACAGTTATTGTTGAGTATACGTAGGCACAGCTCAATCCCACCACTGAACACCAATTTATGTTGGAACCAGCCCACTCCCACTCCGCAGGGTGGTGGTGGACTCCCCGAACACACTGTGGTAGCTTGGCTCGAGTGGTCAGGAAACAGGCACCGTGCTAAGCATACAATATACCCATACAATAACCATGCGTGCATCCGTTCCAAAAACGACTCTACACCGTAAAAATTATGAAAATATCTTTCTTTATCCTTTTTTCTCTTAGTTGCTGATTGGGAAAATAAATAGGTCAATCACAATATACAAATTTAAATAGTGCAGGTCAAATAAATACTGTCTGGAGATTCAATAAATAGGGATGATCATAAATACAAGGGACATAAATATAAGTGCAGGTAATACAGGCAATTAAATATTCTGAGGCAATAAATACTGAACCAATAAATATTGTACACCAACAAGTCCTGTGGACCAATAAATATAGTGAAGCAATAAATAGGTTAAACACAATAAATACAGTGCCCCCAATAAATAATTAAAAGTATACAGCAGCACTCATGTAATCAGATCACTTTTCAATTCCTAAGGGCTGATTTGGCCCAGGCACAGCTTGTAGGGTTGTGGAAGGCTTGAGGGGTTCTACTCCCTGGCTGGGACAAGGCTGAGGCCTAAACTGAGGTAGATCAAGGGGGGAATACCAGTGCCCTGGCTTTCTCTCTCCACACAACCTCTCTAGGTTAGTCCCAATTCACCCCTGGCACAGTCAGGTTGGTTCCAGCACCTCCCTAGCCCCTTAGAGCAGTCTCTCAGGTCTCCACAGGGCCTTAGGCGCCCTCTACTCCACTTACTGCCCTTTTTCTGATGTTCCGACGCCGCTGGAGTCGTGTCGATGCCGTGAGGCGGTTCCGGTTCGGTCTCGGCGGCCTCGGCACAATGTCAGTTCTAGACGACGCCGGTAGGCGGTTCCGGTCCGATGTCGGCGGCCTCGGTTCGATCTCGACCTCCGATTCGACGGCGTCGGGCAGTCTCTACTCGATGTCGACTTCGGGCGGCTCCGGTCCGATGGCGCTCTCGGCTTCGATGACGTCGGCCGGCCTGGCCTCGATGTCGACTTCCGGCGACTCCGGGGTGCGATCCTCACCCCCGACCTCCGGTGCTCCTCCTCTCAGGTTCCGGGCGACTCCGGAGTGCGATCCTCACTCCCGACCTCCGGTACACTTCACCTCGGTCTCCGACGACTCCGGAGGGCGGACTTCACTCCTCCGATGACGCCGCTCACTCGACCTCGGTTAACTTCCTCCTCGACCTTTGGTATTCCTCACGACCTCCGTCGGCGCCCTCTCACGACCTCAGGCGGCTCCGGGTACGACGTCTGCTTCTTCAGTCAGCGCCGCTTCTCCACCTCGGGCTCCAGGTCTTAGGCTACTCGACGCCGGACTCCAGGGAAACCAGTTTCCAGGTCAGGATCTTGCTGCTTTCTGCTTCTAAGGCCTGTTCCTGCTGTCCAGGTCCTTAGGATGAGTTTTTCTGGCTTCTTCCCACACAGGGCTACAGGCTGGGATCCATCAGTAGGGACAAGTATCAAGGGTGGGTTTATGGACCCCACTCCAGGCACAAGTTTCCACCCCTGCTGCTTCACTCCTTCCTCCTTCACTGTTGTGCTGCTCTCTCTTCACCAGTCAGGTGCCAACTGCCAGCTCCAACTGCCAACACTCTGTCTTAACCTCCCAACATTCTAAACCGCCTCCAACTGTCACAGAGTTCTGGAATGTTCTGGAAGGTGCTGGTAGGTTCCAGTGGATGCTGGTGATGTCACAGGTGGCCACCATTTTGTGCTTCAGGCCCTCAGACAGAAGTTTCAGGGGTAGCTAAAATGGCTCCCTGAATCTGCAGCAACACTAAAAAGACTGGTGGTTCCCAAAAAGGAAAAATTCAAACAGGGTTTGAGGCAAAAGTGGGACAAAATAAATAATGATGAGGAGGGACCACCCAAAGGGCTGACAGGTCTAACAGCCTCCAAACCATAAGTTTCTTTAATTATCACCCAAAAGTCCTCAGCCTGAGGAGGTGTGGGGGAAATCCAAGCCCTAGCAATAGCTAATCTAGCAGCCGCCATTAAAAATGAAAAGAGACGTGCTAAGCCTGAGTTATTTTCTTTGCAGCCCAACATAATTTCAAGATCAGTCAATGGTTGATTCAGTCCAAGTTTTAACTGAAGTAACTGTTCGATTTTCTGCCAAAAGACCGTCAGTGAAGGGCACGAAATAAACATATGTAGCAAATCGGCAGCGTACAATCCGCATTTAGGGCAGTATTTTTTATCTCCCACCATATTGCCTTGATCCCATTTAGCAATTCTAGCCGGCGTGTAGTATAACATACAAGTAATACGTAATTGCTGGAGTTGCAAGTTAACAGAGTGCACCGAGTCCTTTACATTAGCTAGTGCTTGTTTGATCATACTAGGGGAGACCACTATACCCAGAGTTTGACTCCAACGTTCGGCTAATTTTACGCTACCGTCTAGTTTAAAGCTAGATAAATGAATATACATCATACCTATTAAAGACTTGGTCTTTCCTCCATATATACAATCCCAAACATTTGACTGAATGAACTCAGTTGCGACAAAACTTGTAGTTAAATAGTCTCTTATTTGCAAATATTTGAAGAAAAAATTTACCGGTAGCTTATACCTTATACGCAGATTTTCAAATGATTTGATTCCTCTCTCATTATAAATTTCGCCCAAGCATGAGATCCCATATTGACTCCAAGATTTGCCAGCCTGATCCTGAAAAATCTCAGGGAGCAATGGGTTCCCCCACAATGGGAATTTAGTATGGATTTTTGGTAGTTTACAATTAAGAGACATATCTCTCCATATAGCCACGATATCCCTCAAAGTCTTAAACTTGACTCTCTTGAAATAATTTGGGTCATTTATTCCATACAAAAACATGTCCCTCTGATTACCTAAAATAAGCTTGAATAATGGGTTAGACTGGTCCAGACCCAACAAGCAACGAAAACGACCAATAAATGAAGCCCAGAAATACATTTTAAAATCCGGGAAGCCCAATCCTCCTTGTTCATACGAAGATTTAAGTAGCTCGATTGCTCTCCTAGGTTTTTTATAGCCCCATAGAAAGCTACTACAAATGCCCTCAAGTTTTTTGAACAAATTGTTAGGAATTTTCAGCGGGATGGAACGAAACAAATATAGGAATTTGGGAAGTATTTTCATTTTTATTAAGTTAGATCTGCCCAGTAATCCCAAAGGAAGCCTGTGCCAAAATTTAAACAGCTTAGTAGTTGCCTGCAAAAGTGGTAGATAATTGATGTCTATGATCTGTTTAACATTAGCAGTTATTTTTACCCCCAGATAGGTTACAGTAGTGCACGCCCCAGGCATAGCATTTTGAATCCCTGCTGTAGTAAGTACTTGAGTTTTGTTCACATTCAGCTTGTACCCTGAGACATTGCCGTATTTCTCAGCTTCGTCTGTAATCTTATTCACGGCCACTCTTGGGTTAGTAGCATAAACCGCTATGTCGTCAGCATATGCTGTGAGTTTAAGTTGAGAAGTGCCGGAAACCAACGGATCAATATATACACAGGATTCTAGGATACGTAGAAATGGCTCTATATACAGAGCAAAAAGTAGTGGAGACAACGGACAACCTTGCCTGGTCCCGCACAATATCCTGAATGATACCAGTGGATTTGATGCTTCTCCAGGTTTACATAACTTTGTAAATCTGGGGCAGCGTCAGATTCCATGAGTGTTGCATGGGAAAACCCACAGCAAAGCCCATGGAACGACTCCCGGGCCCAGAATAAGGTGACGCAGCGATTTGCGCTGCGTCGCCTCACTCAAGATTTATAAGGCCACACAAAGCCGCACAGGGTGGCTTTGCGTGGCTTCATAAATCTTTATACCACTGTATGTACCACTTTACTTGGTGCAAAAGTGACGCAAGTCGCTCATAAATAAGCCCCTTAGTGTCTTCCCGGGCATGGAGGTGAAAGAAAAATATGGACATAAAGCGCAAATGAGACCTCAATGCTATTTGATGACGCTATTAAAATGGCCAGAAAGCATACTAAGGAAGTGGCTGAGACTCTTTTGAGGGCTTAGAGGGCGCGTGCAGAGCATTTATACCTGAAGGTGTTTAGCTTCCAAAACAAAACTATGATTTCTTCAGCCTTATTTTCAAAATATGTCGCTATGTACACATATTGGGAGCCTCAATATTTTAAAGTAAATGCTGTGAAAGTTTCATTTCATGTTGTGCCAAAACGTCGCCTTCCTTATATAAACACTGGCACTAAAGAATATTTGAGCATGACAAATGTAAATCATAAACGCCTCATATTTCCATTTATTTTCCGTTCTTATTTGCAGTGGCACAGAAATAAGCTGCCACTCCTCGAATGTCAAACAACTCGCAGAACACCTGAGCAGCCTTCGTAAGCTCGTGGCATCGCCATTCCACACTTGTATCTGTGCCACGGGAGGGCGCAACAGCAAGTGACGTCTTTCTTGTTTACCAGAGAATGCGGGCAGTGGTTCAAAGCCAGCTGAACAAAGAGCAAGCTGTCGGTTTTGACTGGGTGGGTATTTTGGGAGAGAAACTCCTCCTGTGGTTCAAGAAACACCGGATCTTTCTCCCGGAATCCATTTTTAATTATGCATTTCTTTGCACACTGGTAATAAAAGGTTAGCATTTCAAATCGTGCCACGGCCTACATATTCCTCTCATGGATGTGCATGTAAAAATGATATTGTCAACTACTTTTACACTTGGATTTTGAAAGTATAACACCCAAACTATGTTCGCAATAATATAAAAAGGACTTGTACCAGACGCCAGTATCTTGGACTGAATAAATGGGTAGACGTGAATAATTAAAATTGCGATTGGATTTTTTTTTAAAATTCTTTAGAGTTTTAGGGATTGCATTTCATAGTGGTGTAGACCAGACTAACCAGTTAAGTTGATGACAAGTGTCTTAAAGAAATTATGTTCACAAATATTTGCATACTAAAAGGCTTAGGTTCCCATGTGACAAAGCCATTTATGGGTGTACACCTACGTTTATGGATTATCATGGCTTGTTTGACACCTGACCACTATTCACAAAATACACCAGTCAGGTGTAAATGTTTTTACTCCTATATAACTGTATGCCACAACTGCGCCCAATTTTACAGTAGTAAATACCAAACAATGGAGAGTGGGTGGATCAAGACGGGGCTTGCCTTCACAGGTTGGGAAGGCAAAGTTGTGACTTTGGTGTCATTCACAAACTCCTCCCTGCCACCATGTTCATAGATTTACTCTAGCAAAGATCTCTAGTAACTCTCCTGCTATAGTGGGAAATGGTACAGAACACCCTACATTATGCGGAGCGCATAGGAATGCAATTCTTCACAGGTAAAAAAAGAATAAGAAAACAATGGGCATTTCCACATCAGGTTGACTCTCCCCATTGTGCAGAGATACCTTGCGACTTCCAGGACATCGGGTAACTAGCAGATGTAGCATAACATTTCCAGTAGCATGTCTAATATTCTGCAAGAAGCACAGTTTCCAGGTGTATGTGAATATCAGTGAATTCCTAAAATTCTCAAAGCCAGTGATTCCTAACCTGTAGTCTGGGGACATCTAAGATCTGCCACGCCTACTGAAAGGGTCAGCAATTTTTTATAACATTAAATATTATAAACAGATTAATAATGTGTATATAAAGAAAGAAGCAAAATTTAAATTTTTCACATAGTAAATAAATGTGAAGATTTTGGGGAATTGGAGGCTAAAATGATGTTGGTGTCCTGAGATTGATTCCTGGGAGAAGTACAAATGCATCAGACAGAACATAATATGGATGATAGGGGCCTCAGTGGAGTTTAAAAAAGCCCAAACTTCCTACCTTTTACTTACAGTGCACCCTGCCCTTAGGCCTACCTTAGGGGTGACTAATATGTAGAAAAGGGAAGGTTTGGGGACTGGCAAGTGGGTGCACTTACCAAGTAAACATGGCAGCACTAGGCTGCACGCAGGCTCTGCAATGGCAGGCCTGAGCCACAGGTTACAAGCTGCTCCGGTGGGTGGCACAATCAGTGCTGCAGGCCCACCAGCAGCATTTTATTTACAAGCCCTGGGCACACACGGTGCACTGCACTAGGGTCTGACAAGTAAACCAAATAAGCCAAGCATGGAGTCACTAATCCATAACAACAACTTAACATAGGGCGCACTTGCACTGTGGCACTGAATAGCAGTGGCACAGTGCCCAAAGCATCTAAACCAGCAAAAACAGAGGAGGCAACAGCAAAAAATGGAAGGGTGACCCACGCCAATGGTGCTAGGTCTAACAAGCAGAAACTATATTTAGCTAGAAAGTCATTACTATGCACTCATACTCATGTTCACATTTTTCATTGTTTCTATGTGTTTCTGCATGTGTGTATGTATGTGTGAGTGTGCGCAGGACCCGCCAGAAGGAGGCTAGAGGAAAGTCCAGGAGCAGGCTAGGTTGTGGTCTAGCGCATATTAGCCAGTATGGGGCAGCATGGCAGGAAAGTAGGAGGAGGAGAAAAAAATCTTCCTTAATTGGAGAAGGGTGATCAAGTGCAGGATATGCATGCTTACATTTGTGTGTGTGCATGTGTGATGGCTCTTAAATCTGTGTGTACATATCCACATATGTACATGTCTGTGTCCATATTTTTTTGAGTGTGATCCCCATGCATCTCTTCCGGAGTAAGGGGGAGATCCAGAGCCTCCGAGACTGATTGGGGAAGCTGGGGCAGCTGAGTCGCGGCCTCCGACATTAGGGTGGCCAGGGAGGCCTCAGTGGGCCGGGCCGCATAGAGTTGAGCATAGTAGCCAGCAAAGGCCTGGGCAATGGCTTGTGAGGTGGAATGATGAGCGCTGACCACATCACAAACCTCGGGGATAATGCGGTTGGCTTTGGGATAAGAGATGAGATTGTGGAGTAACTTCCCGTTTTTATCACCCCAGCCGTACACAAGCGCCACCGAGGAGCGCCATACCATCTTAGCTGACTCTAGAGAGATCTGACCGATCTCCTTGTAGAGCAGTGCAAGCTGACAGGTGAGCAATAGATTTTTAACAGCTCATTGGTTAGAGTGTCTTCTGAAAAAGGTTTATGTTTTACGTTTAATTTTTTCATATCATAACACATGTATTGCTTCTTGCAATTTAATTACAGGAGCCATATGTTCCAAAATCCAGTGCACTCATTTCCCCCTTCCAATTTGAAAAGGTGATCTTTAAGTAAAATACTGAACCCTACAGTATATGCATAAATACAGATAAACGAGGTAGCTGTGATTGCGAATATCAAAAATACTGATGTGATTAAAGGCATAGTCTCCTGCTGGGGAATAAAATGTACTTATGATCTGTGAGCCGGATTTTTGGGATGAATACCTTGCTCCTCCATTTAAAACTTTTGATGCAAATGATTGATGCCTGAATGATGGAGAGAAGTGTTTAAAAATTGCCTTCATGTATGATGTGCTGTATGTCAAGACTATCCAACTATTGGATAATCTTGATACTAAAAGTCAAGCATTCAGTAGTCTAATCCTCCAGAACTTGCTGGAGTGGGGAAAAGCAAATCTAATACTATTTCAGAAAACTGGATTTTCGCGTGGCTACATGGTTATTGACAACTGTCACGTACTACAATGGCGCACAAAACTATTGTCAGATGTGAGGCCAGCAAATACATGTCGCATTAGTTGACTTCTCTAGAGTCTTCAAACTTTTTTAATATTTTATTAAGGATGGTTTAAAGGTACTCCTGATGGATTAATGAAATTTATGAATATAATATATGAAATTTCCAAGAATAATTGCCTCAATCAAAAACACATTTGTAACTAATGCTGTTTGTGTTTTAAATTGGGAATTTTTTAAACATTTTACAACCACTCAAAATGAGAAACATTTAGTGGCAACTCATGTCCAAGTGCTATGCTTCTCAGACAATACACTCATTATGGACCAGCCAGCGTCAATGTTTCACGATTCATAAAATCGCCTCAAACAATATTTAAAATTAATTATTTAAATGTATACACTGTAAAAGCACGTTTTATTCTGATCTGCAACAAGGTGACAACATTGTGCAACTTGGTTCTTAAAATAACAAGCAACGAAAGGTAACGCTGTCCTATTGCTAGTGAGAGACCTAATTTCAGTTTTTGCTGATAAGGTCCTCTCAACTAAAGCAAACACAAGGAGATGATGGAGGAGCACTGAAACTTTTCAAACACTCACCCCCCTAGTCACTATTAGATCTAGGTTGAATCCATCATCGTTCTTTAGTTCACTTCGCTACCCCAGTTCAGACCCAGTCATATGCAAATTAGTCTTGACCCTGTTCCTCATGGGAATAGTCCAGCCCGAACTGCCAAGCCAGGTCTTCCCTGGACCAGAAACAAGCATCCTGGGACCAGTTTCAGGGTAACACCCCCTCATTAGCCAGGCTAGCTTGAATCCAGTGGCAAAGTGAACAAGTGACCCACATCTGGGCATGCCCTACCAACTTAGGGCGAACAAAGCAAACACAGTGAGATGATTGACGGAGTAATGAAACTTTTCACACACTCATCCCCAGCCTCTATTATCTCTGGGTTGAATCCATCATCATTCTTTAGCTCACTTCACTACCCCAGTTCAGACCCAGCCAAATGCAAATCAGTCTTGACCTTGTTCCTCATGGGAATAGTCCTGCCCGAACTGCCAAGCCAGATCTTCCCTGGTCCTGAAACAAGCACACTAGGACTGGTTTTGGGGTAACACTCTTCATCAGCTAGGCTAGCTTGAATCCAGTGGCTAAGTGAGCAAGGGACCCACGTCTGGGTATACCTTGTAAACATAGGGCAAACAAAGCAAACACAAGGAGATGATGGACAGAGCGCTAAAACATTTCAGACACTCACCCCCAGTCACTATTAGATCTGGGTTGAGTCCATCATCGTTCTTTAGCTCAATTCGCCACCCTAGTTCAGACCCCGCCATATGCAAATCAGTCCTGTCCCTGTTTCTCATGTGAACAGCCCAGCCCGAACTGCCAAGCCAAGTCTTCCCTGGACCAGAAGCAAGCATCCTGGGACAGGTTTTGGGATAACACCCCTCATCAGCCAAGCTAGCTTGAATCCAGTGGCAGAGTGAGCAAAGGACCCATGCCTGGGCATATCCTACTAACTTAGGTCGAACAAAGCAAATACAACAAGATGATGGACAGAGCGATGAAACTTTTCAGACACTCCCCCCAAGTCACTATTAGATCTGGGTTGAATCCATCATAGTTATTTTGCTCACTTCGCCACCCCAGTTTAGACCCAATCATATACAAATCAATCTTGACCCTGTTCGTCATAGAAATAGGCCAGCCCGAACTGCCAAGCCAGATCTTCCCTAGACCAGACACAAGCATCCATGTGACCGGTTTTGGGGCAATATAGTTTTTCTCAATGTGAACTGATTAGTAACACCCAGCCTCCTGGTTCATGCCAGTCTAGTTTGTGCCATTATGCATACATTTTACATTATCAAATAACTTTCTCTTATCTTATAAATAGTATCTATCCTAATTATCTCATAATAATGTGTCTTAAAACAGAAGAACAGAAAGTTTATTTCTATCAATACATAACAGTGGAATGGACTTCCTGCTTGTAGTCAGTGTTGAAGGGTAAATCTAAAACAGTGTCAAATTCAACACTTCAGGTAGTTTATTGGAATCTTACCTTCTCTGCTCCATACTTCTGCAGTGTTAGTAGCAATGTCTCTAACAGTTCTCGGCCACAGCTCTGTCAGACCATTTTTGCAACTTTGGGTTTGTTCTAAATGTCATTTTAAGTTTCTAAACTATGTTTACATGTTATATCATGCATGCACTTTCTTCAATGCCTCTTTTATGATCCTTCCAAAATACTTCTCGCCTCAACCCATCTTTGGAACTTAGTAACTATGTGTGTATTTTGTAGTCCCTGGCAACTGGTTAAGTCTCTTCCAGGACAGCTGTAGATCTCTTTGGTAGCTCGTTACGTTTTCTGCTTTACATGGGTGCATAGCGTGTTATATCCAACTGTAAAGTGATCAGTCGATATCTCCTTCACATAACTGATACAGTTATATTGCATTAATTTCTCATATGCCCAACCATTTTGTAGCTTTCCTGTGTAATTATATGCTTAAATGTGCTACCTCAGGTGGATGGATTCAGACTTTGTGGTCAGAATATGAACCAACTAATTTCTGTAAAAAGCAAATTTAATAATAATTTATTTCTGAAATCACTTACTGTATTGGTGTGTGTCAGCTGCTACTCCTCACTCAACTATTAGTGCAATTTCTCAATATGTCCTTAAGAAACATTGTTTATTGTCCCAGTATTGAATCATTTTACATTGCTGATTTAACTCCTAGTCAAGTCCTAGACTTTTCTGTGTGATTTCAAGAATTGTTTGGGGGCAGATTTGCCCTTACCTTCTCAATATTTTGGCTATCAATAGTTTAGGCACAATTATTTTGTAGCACCAAGTGTCTGTAGTCGATACTTCAACATACAACCAGGGCAGACTGCATTCACTCCAGCCAATCCAACCAGGGCGAGTGGCAGCCACTCCAGCCAAAGTTTCACCTTTGTCTGTGGGCTTCAAACTTCGACCTTCACACATTTCTATTGTTGTATTTCCTAATCTGATGGATGTTATTGGCGGATGCTTCTGGCCAAGTGGTAAAAGACAACTTTATTCAGCACTAAACCAATCAAGGTATCTAAAAGTCACATGGGATGTGTGTATTTTTTATTGATTCTTCTGTTCAGTGGCACTGTCCATATATAACATATTTCCATGCATGAGTAGGAAAGCCATCGTGCTTTGTGCTTTACTGCTTAGAATCCAGGCAGCAAAATCTCAAAGATCTTTAGGTTTCTGGCAAATTTAAGGATGCTGGGAGAAAATGGAAAATAAAACTTTCAGAGGCATGTCTTCACATTAGAATATCTGAACAGTAGTGATAAACCGGTGGTCATTTTTAAGTTTTGATTGGCAGCACAGCTCTTAAACAGACCTTTCGCTTCGCTTAGAAAATGTTTAGAGAAAACTTTGTGTCTGAACCATTTACTTGGTTGAAGAGCCTATTTTGCTAATCTGCTTGATACTTTGCCAATCACAGTTGGCTTAGTTCAGAGGAGTATTTCTCTCCTTATACTGTTGGCTGTTATGGTGTATCATTCTGTTTCCAGTGCGGAGCTTGCACTGAACTGCATTCAGAACTACTTTACAACTACATCTTTCTATATCACCCTACTGGCTTCCTCTTCCTGATCCTCATCCCCTCCAACCTCTTCCACATTGCCCAATGTATTCCTCATTCTCCACCCACTTGATTCTCCCTCATCGACCTTTCTCTTCGCTGGGTAACCCTTGTTCCTCCACCTGTCACCTTGTTGTATCATTCTCCTGCCCTCTCCTTTTTTCCTGTGTGATCTGGGTCTCTTTGACCACCTACTTTCTAGTAGTTTCTTCATGCCGCTCCCTCTTTCCCATGCGTGGTTCTTGTTTCCCTGCTTACCACTTATTTTTTTCAGGGAAAGAAAAGTCAGATTACACTGAAGGCTCCCTTGCCTGCAATAGATTCATAATATAGTCCTTTGTTTCCACTGTCATTTAAGGTAAGGCAATGAAAACTGTCTTGCCAGCCAAACTTTATTTGGCATAGAAACAAAAACATAACTGTATCAAAGGCAATGGGGCCTTCTATGCACTCTCTCTTTCATTTATTTCTCTGGCTTTAATGTACTTACTCTGCATGCGCTAGCAAATAAAAAAAAAGACATACCTGCTTCGACAATGCTTATTAATGTATTTTCTCTAATATGGGTGAGTCTTTGGGAAATATTCAGAGAGAATGCCATAAATAATGTTTGATGTGAAGGTGGAATACACAGTTTTGACAGCTGTGACAGGTGAATGCATGATTTTTCTAGGGGTTTGGATTTCCAGAATGAGGTTTCTTAACTGAAAGACAAATTGTGTTGTCTATCAGATGCTAGTCATAATTCACTTATGGAGAAAAGTGGTAACAGCATAAACATAGTGGTGAAAATAAAGGCGATACGCCATCAATAACAAATCACATAACTAAAAAGGTCTCCACAATTGTGGATAAGTCTAGAAATGAGAAGGCATGAGAGGAACAATTGGAGTCCAAATATGTGCAGAGAGAGCCTACTTTTTTATACTACTGGTAAGGGTGATGAGGATGACTTTTATTTTGACTTCATCTACTGAAGAGGAGGAGGAAGTGGTTAGTCTGAGTATAATAAGTGAATTTTGTAAATGGTCTGTCTGATCATTCTAAATCAAAGATTTTTTTCATTGATTAAGTAGATTCGTGGGTGAGCTGCACTCTCGCTAGGGTGGCATGTGAAATTGAAAGAACAAAATGCTCAAAACAGCAGATTTGAGGTAATGCTTTTGTCACTCAATACGTCACTTCCTTAATATTGGATTATATCATAAGAGGACAAACTATCAGGTGTATTGGAGCCACAAGACCATATCATTGATATTCCTTAGGAGATTTGTATTATCTTTTTTTGAGGTTTATGGAAAGTGCATTTAGCACTCAAGTAGTGTCTCCATTACTTTGGAACGACAGATGACAATTCTCTTAAGAATTAACTCTAATCTGAAATGTGAGATCATAACAAAAGAGGGTAATGGTGCTTGTGCCTATCTATTTGGGAACACTACCTGAAGGTGCTGGGGAAGCAGACAACAGTTTGCCACTCTGAAAACTGGATAGGCACTATGAACTGAGTGTTGGGAAAATGTTTTTCAACAAAGTAAAAAGCCAGGTGCAAACACCATCTGCAGATATAAAATGGGAAAGGAGTGCTTCTCAGCTAATTTAAAGCTGTTGATTGGTTATTTAGAATGACACATTTGCAGGAATCAGAGCAATTCCCTTTTAAACCAATTCTGGAGAGTTCAGTTTTAATTAAACTAGCTTTACTAGGCGGCAAGTCTCATATTCCACTGAAATAACACTTGATGACTCAGCACAATGTAGCCTTCATCTGCTTTGTTCACCAAAACTTTGATGGAATTCCATCCAGGTTGCATGGCAAAATATTGGCTACAAAAACACTGTTTTGAAAACATGAACCACTCAAATATGGAATGTTGGACTTGTCCCTTTTTGGCTAAAGTTCCCTAAACCTTTTGCTTTCCCCCTAGACCTTTTTTCTGACATGGTGTTGCCAATTTAGATGCTTTGGACACTTCACCACTGCTGATCAGTGTCAAAGTGCAAGTGCTCCCTGTGTAAAGTGTAATGGTAATTGGTTGTCCATGATTGGTATGTTTGCCTTACTAGTAAGGGCCCTAGTAAAGTGCACTATGTGTGCCAGGGCTGGTAATGCAACTGCTACTAGTGGGCCTA
This sequence comes from Triturus cristatus, assembly GCF_964204655.1. Classification (NCBI taxonomy): domain Eukaryota; kingdom Metazoa; phylum Chordata; class Amphibia; order Caudata; family Salamandridae; genus Triturus; species Triturus cristatus. The sequence continues at coordinate 979,477,289 of NC_140587.1, forward strand.
CAGCACTAATTGTGCCAACCACACAAGTAGCCTTAAAAAGGGAACTCAGGTCTGCCATTGCAGTACCTGCGTGCAGTTTGTTAAACTGACATGTTGTTCTGACAAGTGCACCCACTTGCCAGACCTTACCCTTCCCTTTCTATGCACACCCCTATGGTAGGTTCAAGGTACCCCCTGGGTAGGGTGCAGTGCATGTGAAAGGTAGGACATGTACTAAGGTGTGTACCATGTCCCGACAGTGAAATAGTCTCCATTTCGTTTTTCACTGTGGAAAGGCCATCTTGCCCATAGGATAGACTGGGAAGGCTGTGTAATATGTTTTCCAGCCTATCTTCCCAGAGGCTTAAGATGGAGAGGTGAAGTTTAGTGTGCCTGAACTCACAATGCAATAACACATCTTTTTATGAAGGTGGTTTTTGCATTGTATGTTTAAAAGCCACTCTTTTAGAAGTGGCAGGATCTTTGTGCTCTAACATTTCTGTGTGTCTCTGCCTGGTTGTGGATTGACTGTCTGGATTTGAAAGCAATAGGATCTGGGGAATGTCTTGACCCAGGGGAGGAGGTGAGACAGCAACAGGCTGGCCTGCATCTGGAGTGTAGGGGGAGGAGTAGCCCCTAGAGGTGAAGAGGCCTGGGCCGCTGCCATAAAACAATTGTCCCATCTCCTGCTGAATGATTGAGAATCCAGACCCCCCACTAATCAAAGGAAAAAGGTGTCACTGGCAGGGAGGCACCCAGAACTGGTTTGAACAGGGGTCAGTGCCCCCCTGTACACAAAGACCTCAAAGCCATTGAGGAGTATAACTATGAGAGCTGAAGCCCCTGAACTTTGGAATGATGGCTTGATCAAGAGTGAACAAGACTGAAGCTACTTCATGGTCAAGAGGAACCTTTGCCAAGGAAGAAACAACTGAAGAGACTGAAGGAAAAGACTGACCCTTGCTGTGTGTTCTGGGGCTGGCCTGCAGTTTGCTGTTTTAACCAAGGAAAGGCTGAAGGGACTTTGCTGTGTGCTGTCTCCCTCTGTTTGAAAGGACTTTGCTGTGCTGTGTCCCGAAGTAACTTATCCCCAAGGGCTCAGGAACACAAAAGTATCCAGGAGAGTCTCAGCGATGCTGTGTGCATATGCTTTTTGCAGATTGAGACCCTCGTAAGAAGTTCTCTGTGATCGTGGGCACCTGGAGTCCAAGCGAGGGTCAGCGAAGCTGTCTGCGTGTGCTTTTTGTAGCCTGAGCCCTTCGTGAGGATTGTCCTGTCATCATGTGAACCGGAATCCAAGTGAGTCACAATGACACTGTGTGCGTGTGCTATGTGCAGCGTGAGACCTTTGTGAGGATTGCCTTGTTATCGTGCACCCGGAATCCAAGTGAGTCTCAGCGACGCTGTGTGCTTGTGCTTTATGCAGCCTGAGACCTTCGTGAGGATTGCCTTGTTATTGTGCACCTGGAGTTAAAGTGAGTCTCAGCGTTGCTGTGTGTGTGTGCTTCATGCAGCCTGAGACCTTCGTGAGGAGTGCCCTGTGATCATGCACCCGAAGTTAAGGAGAGTCTCAGCGAGGCTGTGTGCGTGTGCCCTGTGGCAGTCTGAGATCTTCATAGTGTCAGCGGCCTGGACCGGCAGCCCTGGAGAAGCTGAGTCGCCGGCCCAAGCCCGCCGCTGTCAAAGAGGGACCGCGAGCCAACCTCGCCGAGTGAGGGCCCGAGTCCCACTGCCCGGAATTCACGAAGATTGCATCGGAGGTCCAAGTTGCGGGAAGAGGAGAGGAGTGCGAGGTCACGCCCCCCAGGTAACGTGTGGATGCCTGGGGCGGGGTGCGGGCTTGGAGGGAGGCGCTCTGGGCCTCTCTCCTTCCTGCAGTGTGAGCCTCTGCTTTGGCTCGCATCGCGGCCCGTACTTGCCAGAGGTGTGGCAGTACCGGGGCCGGAGTGCAAAGCTGTACTCTTTGTTCACATCATACCCGTGTGGGGGCAACTGTTGACAGAGCCTGATGGAGAGTAGTACGAGTGGTGGAGAGACAGCCTGAGGCACCGTGATCGGTGCTGAAGCGTATTACGCATTGCATTGTTTCTGCATAACGAACTACCTGATTAGCGTATTACGCATTGCATTGTTTCTACATAACGAACTATCTGATTAGCGTACTACGCATTGCATTGCTTCTGCATAGCGAACTACCTGATTGGTGTATTACGCATTGCATTGTTTCTGCATAACGAACTACCTGATCAGCATATTTCGCATTGCATTGTTTCTGAATGACGAACCACCTGATTAGCGGATACCGCATTGCATTATTTTTACATTGCAAAGTGCCTGATTCTAGTGTTACGTATCGCATTATTTTTACATTGCAAAGTGCCTGATTCTAGCGTTACGTATTGCATTATTATTACATTGCAAAGTGCCTGATTCTAGAATTACAAACTGCATAGCATTGTATTAGGACTGCGCTGGAATGTTTAGAAGTGCTCATTAATATCACCAGAACTGACAAGGGCTGGCTGGCCTAATAACCGGCCAGGAGGAATATTACAAATATGCATATGTTGGATATATATCGTGTGGTCTTATCGTATATCTTTTTATATAAATGTATACTTGTTTTTTATGAAACTCGTGTGGAGTCTATTTGTGGTGTCATCATTGGGTTGCTGTTAGCGTGATTGCAAATACTTTACACATTTGCCTTGAAGATAAGCCTGGCTGCTCGTGCCAAGCTACCAAGGGGGTGAGCGGGGGCTATCTAAGAAGGTGTTCTTCCCTTCCCTGATGTCGAATCGCGGGTCCCTATTTGGCCTAAGGTACCTACCTCAGCCAACCAGGGATCCCGGGTCTAACATGGAGTTTATATACATTTCATGTAATTATATGTATTTAATACTAAATAATATTATTATAATTTATACAATAAAAGTTACATTATTTATTTTAGAAATGGATATAATTAATACACGTGTTATACTATTGAACATTAAAATACTACAGACCAATCACAACCACTTTGAGTAAAGCACAATTAAATTAAAAAAAGAACCATAACTGTTAATCTCTAGGTGCTTCAAAATTAACCACTGTACTCATATTTGTAAAATTCTCTGGAAACATCAGCACCCCTCCCTTGCTTTTTATATTTAAATCTCTTACTGTTAACATCAGCCTAACATCACACTCAGTACTCCTATCCTTTACTCAGTAGGCTTGCAATAAAGACTTGCACAGGACCTTAGTTCCTACAGTTCAAGACCACTTTATAAATTAATCCTGGTGGAAAAGAATGTTTCAGTTTAACACATACAAAAAGGAATCTACAAAATGAAAATAACAAATCAGACCACTATCTTTAAAGAAAAGATACGTTTTTTTAGAAGAATGCAAATAATGGACCCGATTCACAAAGGTAAACTTACACTTTTGTTTAACTTTGCTACTTTTCAATATTCAAATAGGTAGACTTAGACCAAAAGTCTGACTTTACTACTTTTTGGAAATCTAAAAAGGTAAGTTACTAGTATTAAAAATAGACTTTTTGCTTAGATGTACCTTTGTGAATACAGAAAAGTAGTACAGTTAGACTTTTGGTATAAATATATCTTTGTGAATTCCGACAAGTAGTACATTTTAGACTTTTGGTCTGAATTGGTTGCGCATACCGAAAAATAGTTCACTTACACAAAAGCGACAATTTACCGTGTGAATCAGGCCCCTAGTACCGATAGTACTATAATGCATATTATGCATAGTAGTTTTAAAAAGATATCTAAAATTCACCAGAAGTGATATGAACCGTTAGATTGCTTTAAGTCATACTGAAAGCATGCACCCTAGAACCCCAAGAGAGTTTAAACCTCAACATACATCTCTTCTTTCACTTCACAAACATCTCTTCTTTCAGTCACCACTGAAGACACCACATCAACCATGAAAGGCATTCACTCAGGAGCCCCCACGGACTCCACCACATCTTCCACAGGGCGTAGCCGACCACTCTGGAACTACGATGCACCATCAACACCATCTTCAAAACCGGCATCTTTCTTGATGACTGGAAAGGTGCAGAAGTCAGACCCCTACTCAAGAATCCCTCAGCAGATCCCACAGACCTCAAGAACTACCGACCCATCTGCCTCCTCCCCTTTGTGGCCAAAGTCACAGAGAAGACCGTCAACGTCCAACTAACAAAATTAATCGAAGAAAATTGCATCCTTGACCCCTCCCAATCCGGATTCCCCAGCAACCACAGCACCGAGACCGCTCTACTTACCACCACAGACGACATCCGCACCCTTCTCAACCAAGGACATACAGCTGCCCTAATCATACTCGACCTCTCTGCAGCATTCGACACCATCTCCCACCGCACACTCACCGCCAGACTCCAAGGTGCTGGCATACAGGTAACCACCCTCGAATGGCTCTGCTCCTTCCTCACTGGCAGAATCCAAAGAATCAGACTGCCACCCTTCCTCTCAGAACCCTCGGAAATCAACTGCGGAGTACCCCAAGGATCATCGATGAGCCCCACGCTCTTCAATATCTACATGGCCCCCCTCGCCACCATCATCAGAAAGCACCGATTCAGCATAGTATCCTATGCCGACGACACCCAGCTCATCCTCTCCATCACCAAGGACCCCATCACCACCAGACTCAACTTCCAAGAAGGAATGAAGGATGTTGCATCCTGGATGAGCAACAGCTGCCTGAAGCTCAACTCAGAGAAGACAGAGGTCCTCATCCTCGGACCCTCCCCATTGGACAACACCTGGTGGCCCACCGCCCATGACAGCCCACGGACCATGCCCGAAACCTCGGCATCGTACTCGACTCCATGACCTGACAGGTCAACGCCGTCGCCTCCACCTGCTTTAACACCCCTGCATGCTCCGAAAGACCTTCAAATGGATCCTTCCCCGAATCAAGGATGACCATCACTCAGGCAATCATAAACAGCAGACTGGACTACGGAAATGCCCTCTACGCCGGGATCAACAAGTCTCTGCTCTGTAAGCTCCAGACCATATAGAACACCGCAGCCAAACTTGTCCTCGGCATCCCTCGACATCAACACATCACCCAACACTTGCTTAACCTCTACTGGCTCCCGATTGAAAGAGAGTAACCTTCAAGATACTCACCCATGCCTACAAATGCCTCCACAACACCGGACCCCAATATCTCAACAATAGAATCTCCTTCCACGTACCCCAGAGAAACCTCCGATCCGCGGACCTTGCCCTCACTGAACCCCTGCGCATCGGCAGATCAAGAACAGGTGGGAGAACCTTCTCCTACATTGCGGCCAAGACCTGGAACGAGCTGCCGATCAACATCAGACGTGCCCCCACCCTGCACATCTTCCGGAAGACCCTCAAGTTCTGGCTCTTCAACTAACCAGAGCTGCTTCCTCCCCCCCCCCACCCCCAGCGCCTTGAGACACTCACGGGTGAGTAGCACGCTTAAAATTCCCTGATTGATTTATTGATTGAAAGCTGTGGGATTCTCCTCATATACACAATATTGGCAACTTGAGTCTTCAACAAACATGTTTGAGAGGATCTTACATTTTATTAGGTCTTTAATGCTTTTTGTAGCTAACTGTACACTGTCTGTATGCAGGTTTAATTTTAAATGGGATATTACAATACAGGGATGAGAAACAAATCTGTAACAATACATTACATGAGGTTCGCTGAGAACAGTTCTTTCCAATAGGATTTGATTAATACTTGCCATTTAGACTCCTGTGTTTAAGTAATAACTTTACTACAAGGATCTGCTCTGATTAAGATTAAAAACTACAAATACATATCTGTATGTTTGTATGTTTTGAGAACTGAATTCATTTGAATATACTTAATGTACACTCAACACAGTTTATGGCTTGATATACATGGTGTGCATCGGGTGAATATAAAAAGAATAGAAGGTGATGCATAAAATTGAGTAGTGGGAACAAAGACATGAACTGCACACACCCATTCACCCTGAGCCTAAAAAAAGTTAAATGTAATGTCAGCTATAATTGTAAATAAAGGGATTACATAGTTGCATTTTCAGAGAGGGGTGGCTTGGGTACAAACGATTTGAATACCCCTTAGCTGCTGAGGCTTTTCCCTTAGTGCTGAAAATGTTTGGTTTTCCACAAAGGTATCCAGAAAATAGCCCAAGTTTAGCAATTGTTTTTAAAATAGGAAAAAGTGCATGAAAGAAAGCCTATGTGGTTTTTTAATGGCATGAAAAAAGGGTTTGCTCTGCTAAGGTCACCATTTTTCCAGATTTCAAGTACAAGCAGGTTTGGAAAAAAACATGTTTTTCTGCAGTTTTTGTATTTTTCTATGCAATAATTAATTGTTCCTATTATTTCTTATTTCAGCCTTCTTACGGATCTTGGAGGAAGCATCTGTGAAATTCAAAGGTGAATCTGGAAAACTTTACATTTCTGAAAACTAGACTAATTTCTAAAGTCAACAAGGGGTTATCTGTTTTGATCACTCATTGTTTTCCCCAAACAACTAATCATGATTAATAACAAATAAAGAAAATAAGTTGAAAAAATTTGAAATTAGTCACAAAGTTTTCAACAGTCCTAATTTTTTGCCCTGGGGGCCAAAATGTAAAAGTAGCATACCATTATGTTTGCCAAATCCTTCTTGTTGTTGGGATATATAGTGTCTGTTGGTTGTCCAAAAACACGCAAGACCCAAAGTCAACAAGTGAGCTTCAGCTTATGATGATTTTTCATTGTGTACTGACTATGTGTTACGTAATATGGTAAAATCTAATAAATGTAAATGGATATAAAGAAAACCTATGTATTTTTTTTTATTATGCCTAAGATAGTGAGTGTAGCAATAGTGGTTATTTGTACAGAGCAGCCATACTATTGTGTGATTCAGAGGCCATTGTGCAAAAGTGTTCTTTCCTGTACACTGGCTTACATTTGGAAGCCAAAGATAGACAGAAATGAAAATAACACATTTTAAACTATTTTATATTCCCAAACCACTATTCTCTAGGGGTGGGATGAAAGTTACAATTCGCCCGTGGAATTGATGGAATCTGGTGACTTCACTTTACTCTTGTAACATGGAGTTCTATCCTAATTGCGCCAATGGCCATTTGGGGGAATTTATTCCCACCAGGGTTCAGGAATGTAAGTGATATTTGACATCCCCTGGTGAAGTTTTTAGGTCTCGCGAGCCAAAGGCTCGAAGAGACATTTTATATCTGGGCTTTACAAAGTGCTGCCGTGGCCTAAAGCTACAGTGCATGTGCGCGGGCGCGCGCGCCGCGCTTACTTTCACTTTCGCGGCCGCTTTGATCACGATCACTTTCAATTTCGCGGCCGCACGGCCGCTTTGCTGCGCAGACCCAGCCTCCTCTGCCAGCACACCCACAACTGGCAACATTACTAGCGCTTGTCTATATTTTTGCTCTTACTATCCCTCTCCTGCTGTCTCGTGATGCTTTTGCTCTCTTTCTCTTTTTAATGTTTATCTCTCATTTATTTCCTTTGATATTTTGTTAAAGTGAACTATTGCTTGCTCTTTACGCTGCCTTCATATCCCTGTCACACGTTTCCTCCTTTCCTCTTTCTCTCCCTCGAATCTTTCTTTGTCTGTCTTTTTGCTTGTTCATATCACACTCATTTTGCCATCTTTCTTACACCCTCTGTTCTCTGAGCCTCGCGTTCAATTATTTGTACGCACCCTTTCCTGATTACAAACTTTCCACTTTAGTTCGCCTCTTTTCCTGGACACTTAACTTAGCTTCCATCCGTCGCTTCTCTTTTCTTTTCCCTCTCATTCTCTGCAGTTTATTTCTTTATTCTTTGTTTCTATTGGTTTAGCTAACGTTTGGTTTAGTACTTCACTTCCTGTCAGTCCTGACTCTTTTAGTTGTCCTTTCACCGCTCCGTCAGAAGAGTAGCTCCACTCCTTTCATTGACTCACACCGAACCGTGGTTAACGCAGCAGGGCCTGTGTTATCTAAACCACGGCCGCCCACGTTTTATGCCGGGACAGGATCCCATTTAGAACGGCCCCGCCCCCTCCTTCCTGCCTTAGCTCCTCGGGAACGCTAACGCTGCCTGCATCCTTCAGATTTCCGAGTTATCAGAGCGCGCGGTCGGTGGCAGAAAATACGTTTGCAATAGTAGTCCTGCAGCATCCAGGCTGGAGCCTGCCCCTCACAAGTCGCACATGGGGACTGTGCAGTGAATCCTCGGGACTAATGTGAAATATACAGCTGTGGTGAAGGCTGAACACATCACTTACGTGGGTTATTTTACCCCTGTTCAAAAGAGCACCGAGTTGCAGCATTACCCCATTCATTTATGTACCCTATTTCAACAAGCATTGGCATAGCCAATAGGTCTCGCTTTGGAAACCTTATAAGTATTTAGTTATGCAGCACAATATCCTTGGTGCAAGATCATCAACTGTTGCATGGCTAAACACTTATAAGGTCCCAAAGGCGAGACCTATTGGCAATGCCAATGCTTGTTTTAAATGTGGACAGTCGTGAGTGGTCACTGTCAGAGGGTTGCTTCTTAAGTAAATTTGCTGCTGCTGGAGTACATTTTCTACTCAAGCAACAGCAAAAATCAACTTGAATGGCAGCATGCTCTTGCGCACTGCATGTTGTTCTTCACGCTGATTTGTCAGTGCTGCTCTTGCTTCTGCTGCTAAATTGCAGTGCGAGCAACGTAGCATACATATTTCTGGCAGTTGGCGGCTTTCCGCTGAACCTTGTGCAGTTTTTATGTAACTCTGTGGAATTCCGCAGACTGAAACTCCACAAGTTTTGCCCACCACTACTATTCTCCTGCTAAAAATTGTACCCAATTATGTGGGGGGAAATATCGCCACCGACAAGATACGCCCTAAAACTCTACTCAACGTAACTTGCTATTCTGTTGAACACATATAGAATTACTTGTCACATTGCCCAAGCTATTATTTTTGAAGTATCAGGTTTCAAATAGTCATTGCTCTTTGAACCTGCTACTATACGCTACACCTGTAATTTACTTCCAAGTCTCTAAGCTAAAGATTTTAAAGTCGGCATGGGTGTCTGGTATAAATTTTACATTCTGTAAGAGGAAGGCCTAGTGTCCAGTGTTGTCTGCTCTTTGAAAACCTCATGTTAATCATATTATATTTTATTCCATTCATATTTTGTGTGATTTATCTATATTTGCATTTTATGTCAGGTAACCTAAGAGAAAAGAAGAGTTAAGCAATAATGGGGGAATAATAAAAAATAGAACATTTCGGGAACCACTAATGAGGGGATTTAATGAGACTTTGTTTAAACTTGAGGAAAAAATTGTAGACAATATGCATTAAAAGTAATAACAATGAATTTAAAAGGGGTGCATATATGTTTGGAAAAAAATAAGTCAGAATGATACATTGCAAAAATAAACACAAAAATGTAATGAAAGAAGGTATTGGTCTACCAGCTCTGCCATTAATTTGGTCTATTTTTGCACATGTGCTCAGGCAAAATGCCGTCAGTGAACAGAACCAGTTGCTGAAATGACCTGACCTATTGCCACATGATATATGCTGTAGATGTCGGAAAGAAAGAAAGAAAGAAAGAAAGAAAGAAAGAAAGAAAGAAAGAAAGAAAGAAAGAAAGAAAGAACACATGAATAATTAAAGAAGGAACAAATGTACGAAAGAAAGCAAAACAAAAAGAAAAGAAAGGGGGAAAGTAAGAAGGAAAGAAAAACACAAAGATGAGTAAAAGAAAGAACAGAGGGAAGAAGGTAAAGGGGAAAGGAAGGCAAGAAGGCAACAAAGAAAAACAAATTAAAGAGAGAATAAAAGAAAGCAAAAAATAATGCAAGAAGAAAGGACAGAGGGAGTGAAAGAAGGAAAGAAAAAATGAAGGTGAAAAGAAATATGTAAGTAGGCAAAATAGAAAAAAGGAAAGAGAAGAAAAACAAGTAAAGAAGACAACAAATAAAGGTGCAAGAAAGGAAAGGAAAAAGTAACAAAGGCAAAAAAGAAAGAAAAATAGAAAGAAGGCAAAAAAGAAAGTAAGCAAACAAGAAAGAAGGAAAGAAAGATTGAAAGAAGGCAAATGAGAGAAAAGAATGAAAAGAAGGAATGAAAGAAGGAACAAAGTTAAGGAGGCAAAAAAGAAAAAAGAAATAATGAAAGAAGGAAAAAGCTAAAAAAGAAAGGAAAGAAAGTAGGAAATAAAAACGGAAGAAGGCAAAAAAGATAAAAGGAACAAAACAAGGAAAGAGTGCAAAAAAGAAAGAACAAATGAAAAAGAAGACAAGAAAGCAACAGAAAGAAAGAAGAAAAAAAATGAAAGAAAAAAGGGAAGTTAGAAGGCGGAAAGGAGGAAGGAAAGAGGGTTAAGAGTATAAAATATTGGATACTAAAGTCTGAATTACACCACAACTCTTACAAGTGTGCTGCAAATTAAACACCATAAAGTTGGTTTTGTTCATGGGCAAAGTTTACCAAAGGACCATTGGAAAATCTGAGTCCAGGATCACAATATGGTATGCTGTGAAATAGCAGCGGCCCACTACATACAGAGGGGCAGATTTACAAGCCCCTTGCCCCAATTTTGTGTCACTTTTCCCATGTTAAAAGTGACGCAAAAGTAGCGCATGGGGCTTGTAAATCTGCCCCAGAATTCACATGAGCCTTGGAAGGAGATAGAAACTGATAAAGCTGGAAGGTGTCCTGTGCTCCCTTCCAATGTGTCTAAATATCACAATCAGGCAACACTGAGACTAAAGTGTGAAGATGTTCACCTAGTAAAAAATATAAATGCTGTCTCTCACATTTACATTAACCTGAGGCTTGAGTAGGATGACCCACTGTCTCATGACAGTAGTGGGTGGAAGCAAAATGGGAATGCCACAGCAACAGTCCAATGGGTGAAGGGAGGGGACTAAAAGACCCTTAAGTATATTACACATATTATTTTTCTAAAATCAAAAGGTTTTGGCTAACACCAGGCTGGAAAAACCGCATCCTAGTACACTTTGATTAAATTGAGGCAGAACATATACAACTATCTTGAAATTACGTACTTTAGCATCATTTAAATCCTGAAATCACAATCACTGTTTCTAATAATTCCCTATATTCCATCACTCTGAAAAAGTTGCACTAAATTAGCTTTTGTGTGATTTTGAGAAAATCCCCTTCTTGTCCCTTCTTCTCCGTTGAATCCCATAAACTCGAATGGGGCATACTATCATCTTCTGTTTATAAGGTAAAAACTTTACGATATCGATTAATTGTCAGTTGAATATGGTAAAATGTTAAGAGACCGATAAAATGAATTCGAAAGTGTGTTCCATCGGCACGACTCTGCTACATTTTGTGTTCGAGGGCTTAATTTCTTTGCAGTGGCTGCCATCCCTCCTGCAAGAACATAATAAACACGCCACCGAAAATTTCGAATAACAGCAGCAGGCAAATGGATTTTATGTGCTTGCAATAGAAGTTGACAGGACAGACAGCAAACACAGGAAAACACTGGTTTTAAGCTCTAATTGAGAGGAAAGGCTCAAACAAGGCGTGTGCGCGCTCTAAATAAAGCTAATAATTGCACTGAACAGCGCCTGTACAAGCAAATGCACTTCAATCCAAAAAGCCGCCCGTTCCAAATTGTGAAACACTGTTTAGATCACACTGCCATCCACTGGTGGGTTAACAGAAATGCAGCCAGTTATAAACGTTAAACGCAGAGCTGTTTCAGCTGGTGTAATCGCCACTAAAGAGTAGACCGTCATTTTCCTGCCTAGACATACATTTCTATTTGCCTTTGCGTTCATAACTATGAAATACCCCAGCTCACAAAGAAAGATATATGTTTTGCCTCATAACTTTAGTGGATTATAGAGATTTTGGGTCGAAGCCAATCCAGATTTAAACATGTCTATGGAGACGGGGTTAAAAATCAGTTCTCGCTTTGTTTTTATGCCTGCCTTTGTATGTATAAACCGAGGCGTGTGAAAATGTGAATCAGTGATGGATGCGTTTCATGAAATACATTTTAACTCAACACTAGAAGCTATCAATCAAGGCAATCAAATTGTATTTGTATAGCACGACTCATTACAGGGGGGTGGTATCCGGACGCTTTGCTGCAGGTATCAATTGAAGAGTAAGGTCTTGAGTCCCTTCCTAAAGTCGTTCACCGAAGGCAATGTGCGGAGGTGGAGGGTAGGGTGTTCCAGGCTTTGGCGGCTAGGTGAGAGAACGAGCGTCCTCCGGTGTGGCTACAGTGGATACGTGGTGTCTGAGTGAGGGCAGGGTGTGTGGAGCGGAGGTTTCTGGTTGGTTGGTGGATGGTCAGGCGGCGGTTCATGTAATGTGGTCCTTGGCTGTGGAGGGACTTGTAGGTGTGGGTCAGGAGCTAGAACTGGCATCTCTTCTGGACAGGGAGCCAGTGGAGGTCTATCAGGTCCTGAGTAACATGTGTCCTCTTGGGCAAGTTCAGGATCAGTCTGCTGCTGCGTTCTGGATTGTCTGGATTTTTTGCATGAATTCGGAGTTTGTGCCAGCATAGTGCGCAATGCCATTGTCAAGTCAGCTGGTGATGAGGAACTGCATCAAGATATCATACTCCCATTGATAATTTCTTTCATTATAGTGCAAATGTGAAAGGAGAGCAGAAGTATGTGAAGTAAGATATCACAATTCCCTGTTTACATTAATATTTCTGTTACCTCGGAATACTAGAAAAAAAGATGTTTGAACTGTGTCCCGTTTATCTTTAAGTGTCTAAAATTTCTTGAGAGAGGTCAAAGTAGTATTAAAAACTGCAACCCTTTCTGGCATTCATACAACTAAGATTGCAGTACACAAATGTGTACATTTTCTACACACCGTTGCAAATCATGGCGGCAAGCATTGCATACACAGGAGAAGGAAATGTGCATCATGTGCATCAGGCTGTCAGATATACCTTCTTATATTTTACTAAATCATTTGAATAAAACAACAACATGGGAGAAATTGAGGATTGATACGTCCCTATATATCCCTCACAGGCGAGAACTTGCTCCCTGTTTCACCACAAGAGTGATATATGCCATTGACCAAGAGGGAGGTGGGGGCGACTGCGGTCTTCTTGCCTTGCAAAATCTCTATGGATAACTTAAGCAGATGTGCAATTAACTGCTTTCTTGCCATCTTATAAACCTGCACCAGGATCTCTTTTGGGATTGCAATTTTGTTATATTCAGAATTGAATGGACTCTATAAAGCACATTCTCCTCGCTCCAGCCATGTCCACCCTGTCCTTTTTTTGTGACAATGTAACACTCTGCAACCATAAATTGCTTTTAATCTCCCATTAAGGGCACTAATGTAACAAAGGGCTTTAGGCAGTCAGTGACTTATTTATAAGCCCATGCACTGCTTCTTGCCTGGAAAGCAAAGTCTGACCAAGCAAGAAATAACATTAAAGAGATTATCAACGAAAGTTTAACCTTCTCCTCAGATGGGGAAATTAGCCAGGTCTTCCAGACTTATTTTCAGGAAATTTATCATGAAGACCAAAGGCTAGATCCAGCTAGGGCTCAGAACTGGTTAGGGAATATTCCCCTTCCCTCTTTTGGGTCGGACCAACAAAAATATCTGGACCAAGCTTTTACTCAAGCGGAGGTTAGAGAAGCTATTCAACGTTGCAAAACAGGGAAAGCAGCCGGCCCTGATGGTCTTCCATCAGAGATTTATAAGCTGCTGGGAGATAAGATAGTTCCTGTTTTAACGCAGTTGTTTAACTATGTGTTGGAAATCGGTTTAGGGCTCCCAGCTTCATGGAACAATGCTTTAATAATCCTTATATTGAAACCTGGGAAGCCTCCATCAAGCTGCGGGTCATATAGACCCATCTCGCTTTTAAATGTAGACTATAAGATTTTTATCTCTATCATGGCAGCGAGATTGGGTCTTATGATAGGAGATGTCCTTCACCCAGATCAGAAGGGGTTCGTCAGGAACCAACAGCTCTCAGACCTTACGTATGATTTAATTGGCGCTGTCGATCTTGCCTCTGCATATTCCCTCCCATTAGTGGCTATGACATTGGATGCCACTAAGGCTTTTGACAGAGTAAACTGGATTTACCTGTCAGAGACCCTGAGGAAGTTTGGTTTGGGGGAAAAGTTCTGTCATATAGTCCAGTTAATTTATCATAGCCCTACGGCTAGGCTACTGGTTAATGGGAATGTAACAGATCCATTTAGTATCACCAGAGGCACTAGACAGGGCTGCCCACTCTCCCCGCTTTTATTTGACCTTTACATTGAGCCATTTGCTCAGCGCCTCAGGTCAGATGTTAATATTCAACCTTTTAAATATGGGGAGTGGGAGAGGAAGGTAGCCCTGTATGCCGATGACATCTTGATTCTTTCATCTGATTTACAAACAGCATTCCCTACAGTGATTGGCCTAGCTCAGGATTTTGGCTCTGTCTCTGGATATGAGATCAATGCAGCAAAAACAGAGCTTATGACTTGGAATATATCAGAGACATACCAGCACTATCAGCCCAGCTCCAACATGAGGTATCTGGGAGTTTACGTAGTTCAGGATATCACAAAGATCGCTGAGATTAATCTGGGTATAGTGGTAAAGGAATGTAAAAGGCTGTTGAAATCTTGGGCTATACTTCCTTTGACCATTATTGGAAGAATCAATCTAATCAAGATGACAATTGTACCAAAGATCACATTTCTTTTTAATTGTATTCCCCTTTATTTTGAAAAATCCATGATTGATAAACTTCAGAGGGAAATCAATTTGTTTATTTGGGCATCTAAATCACCGAGAATCGCGTGGAAAAAGTTGAGGAGGAGAAGAGAAAAGGGGAGCCTGGCGCTGCCAGACATTCAACTGTATGCTTGGGCTTTCCAACTCTCACACTCACGCATGTTATTGAAGATGCCTGTGAATTTTGGTAGTGGCGGGATGTTTTTGGCCATGCTTAGGGGTGCTAAATTGGCAGAAGAGGGTTTTCTATTTAAATTTGGGGACCCGAAGTTTTTAAAAAAAATTAAGCTGAAGGTTCTCCAAGGTGTAGCCCAAACTTGGACTAAGGCGAGAAGTGCTGTGGGGCTTGATTATTTTTCCAGCTTGGCCCCTCTATGGGATTCCCCTGGCACTCCAGAATGTCTGAAGGATAGATTGGCACGACCCTTGAAAGAGACAGGGCTGGCGGTTTGGGGAGACCTCCTCGTTGGAGGCACCCTTATTTCCTGGGAACTTCTCCAGGATAGGGTTGGGGGAGGTCTGTCGCGGTTCAAATATTATCAAATCAAGAGTTGGGTCCAAACTGGTTTACGGAAAATTGTCTCGGACAGTGGCAGCATTCTAGAACATCAGCTGGTAAACCACCGGGCAGGAAAGAAGTTTCCTTTTGGTATCAAAGCCTTTTGGACGAAGTAGATGGCGAATTCAAGCTAGCCGAGGAACTATGGGGGAGCTCTTCACCTACACAAGATTGGTCTAAACTCTGGCAGAAATCATGTAAGACTCTACACGAAGTTGTGAAACCAGCTTGGTTAAAAAGGAATCACCTATTTACCATCCACAGGGCCTATTTTACTCCCCATAAGTTGTCGTTAATTTCCAAAGGGCCACCAGTTTGCTGTAAAAAATGTGGTCAGGTATCAGCTTCAGACATACATATGTTCATGGAATGTCCTGCCCTGGCCAGCTTTTGGAGAGAGGTTGGCGACTTACTGACGAGCGTTTTGGGCCGCACTGTTAATATGAATTTAGCTTTGATAATATTTGGCCTTGCAGATAACATCAAGGGCCCCGCTGAACTGCTTCTCTTTTACTCCATTTTATTAGCTAGGAGGCAAATCTGCATAAAATGGACTGAATCAAGTTCTCCTACTCTGCTGGACTGGCAGTCTTCAGTATTAGCAGTTTCCAAATTGGCTAGACAAGGGAGTGACAAAAAGAAGGCCTTTTGGAAGCCTCTGCAACTTAGATGGGCGGACCAGATGACAAAGTAAAAATCATGGAGTGGTTGTTTTTTTTTTTTTTCCCAAATAAACCAATGATTATGCCATTTTAAAACTCTTCCAGCTAAAGCCACGTACCACCAGGTTTTGTGGTGGCCTTTTTGGCGAATGTCATCTTGCTCTAAGAGCTTGGGAGGAGAGATCTCAGCGGCTTTCATGTTGACCTCTATGGTGCTTCTGATACTAGTAGGCGGGCGTTGACTTCTAACAGCCTAAGTCCCTCAGTTTCTGAGAGTAAGTACAGACACGTTGAGCGCAAATTGAAGTGAGATTAATGGCGAATGAGGATACAAAAAAAAAACACTCTGCAACCATAAATTGCTATTAATCTCCCATACTAAAATTTCCTCATTATATATCTCCTAAAAGAAGCCATGGAAATGTGGCCTCAGCGCTGCCCGTGTGCAGCGTGGTGTGCCAAGAAGCTGAGTGCATAGATGATGCCTTCAACTGGAAAGCTAAAGTGTCAACACTTTTGTTCCTTTACTCATAGGTCCTTGCCTTAGAGGCTACCCTTTTCTTTTACTGTCCACAGATTACAGAACTGGACAGGCCACGTACCCCCATTGAATACAAGTTCCTGACTTCATTTTTGTCTCCTGAGCATGCAAGTGAAGCAAGGGCACTAATGTAACAAAGGGCTTTAGGCAGTCAGTGACTTATTTATAAGCCCATGCACTGCCAGTGCATCACTTCAATATGGGAAAAACTGACGTACCAGCGGTGAAAGGTGCTTGTATATAGGTCTCTTTGTGTCTATGGGGAAAGATTTTATTACATTAGGGCCATGGTCTCTCCAGCCTGGGACCTTTTGTGAAGACTGTGAAACACAGGTGAAATATTGATCTGTGACTCCCTCTGCATTGCTATATGGCTCAGATATTGATTATAATATCAACAAGATGCTTTCTTTTGGAGTAGCACATTTTAGACTCCACCCTTACACATCACAGAAATGACCTTATGAACCTACATGTGACACTATATTTGTTGTGTGCAATAACTTTATCAACATGTGTGAACATTTAAAAACATCAATGAAATGTATTTACTGTAGAAACTAGAGTTTTATAAATGTGTGCACTAATGTTCAGTTTAAACATGAATATGTATTTTTTGTGTTCACATTTGCATTTACACTTTAAGTCAAATTTGCATTCACTCTGAAAGTCCTATTTGAAAGAATCATACACGCTTTTACTCATATTTGTTTTTTGTTCTTGAGTTACATGTGCACAAGTATAATCAAGTATTTGAAGTGCACCATGAAATGTTCAGTTATCGTTAGCCTGACTAAAGACCTTTACCTTTGCAGGTGCGGTCTCAAGGTTTCATTAGCTAGAAAAAGGAGTATTCTTGTCTGGACTAGTTTTTTGATTGGAAGACTTGAGTAGATACATTTTGGCAAGAAAAGTGAAGATCTCATGAGCAGATGGAGGCTCCTGTTCAGGAACGGAGAATGTTCAAGGTTGCAGTAACTGTCCAAGTTCTGTGGGATGGGAAAGCCTGGAAATGTTGTAAATGTATACCACAAGAAGTGAAAAGATTGGTCCCTGGTGGTGGAGAAAAATATATGGTTGTTGTTGAAATTCTATCGGTTTTAATTAGTGTTCACACTGTTGGAAGTTAGAGCAGATTTCCTTAAACTTTGAGCGGTACAGATCTCTCTGCTTCTTTTATTCTTGCAATTTTGAAGGTTAATGCTAAACACTTATTCCATTTCTGAAATACTTCCACTGGAGTCTTTATTATGCTGGCACCTTAGCACTTCCAAATTTCCTTGGGACCCTAATTAACAAACTCTCCTTATTCTAAACCTAGAGCCTTGATTAGATGACTTTAGCACTTATTCATGTTTAGGAGAGATAATCTGAAATTCTTTGAGGAACAACTTTTTCTTAATTTTTGTATTGCTGTGGCTGTGATTATTTCACATCCTATTCTACTGAGACTGAACCTATTGAGATATTTCAATTTGCCAGGTATAATCAGTCAATCAAAAAGATTTTATTTGGACCACAAGTCTTTAAACAGCTTAATACATACAGACAATATTCACCTTATATAAATACTTTCTCTTAAATGACATGCAAGGTTGAAAATGATAAAAAACCTATCAATGTGTAACGTTGGTTAATCAAATTCCTCGGTGTCAGCTCGTTGCTCAATAGGTTCACCTCTTGATAGCCTTAATTCTGTTTGCTATTATATACCAAAATCGTAAGGTGATCAAGTGAATGAAGGTAAGGAAGGTAACAACAGAGAAAGAGACCTGTAAAACAAACACCACGCTTTATATAGTGATACTACTGTCATGAGTTAGAATCTTACTCCCTGTATATAATTTACTTGTAAAGGAAAATAACTTTGTTTTCACTTCAGACCATAAATGAATACCATGTAGCTTCAACACTTCTATGTTCTGTCTTGTTATAATGCTGCAAAGGTAAGAGAGAAATTATACATCGAATAAACGTATTATCCTTGCAACTTCTTGCAAACCAATTTAGAGGATACCTACCAAATACAATAAATGACCTCGCCTCACAGGGGGCGAACCACCAACAAGGACTCGTAAAACCCCATGTCAGAAATAGCAAAATATGAAATCATAATTAGATACGTAGAAAATAACACCGTATCTCTCTCTTTCACAACGTAATGTTTATAGAGAAAGGTGTATAAATGATTATTTAATCTCCATTATTATGGCCTCCAGAGTTTTTGCGTTTTCTAGAATCTCTCTTTTTGAAATTATATAACTGCCCAAAAAACAGATTGTTATCTGTATATCACAAATACCCCATCTTAGTGGACTTGCTCCCTTCACGGTGCAGCTCTGTCGCTGTTTTTCCTTTGCTTTTTCCTTTGGTCACCTTTTTTGCCACCCTCGCCCCTGCCCCCTCTAGTGACGGTTCCCGCGTTTCCCGCCACCCAGCTGTCCAGCCCTCCCGCAGCACTACTTAATGGTAGTCGCTGTGCAGTGAAAGTGCAGTCCACTAACCTTTAGTGGACTTTCTCCCTTCCTGGCGTAGCACCGCCTGGTAGCTGGTGCTGAACCGCTGGTCAGGAGTTCGAGACCAACCTCCTGCCTGCACCTCATTCCTGGTTGTCTAGTGACAGAGCATCACAGCTATGCTGCTAGGGCTGCCCCTCAGTTCTCTTTTCTGCTTTTTTCTGCTTTTGCCTTTATTTCTACTCTTTTCTGTAGATTCTGCTTTTGCCTTTATTCTGTTTTTCCGCTGCCTTCTCCTTTGCCTTCTTTCTTCTTTTATGCCACCCTTGCCCCTGTTGCTGTGATCCCCAGCGGCTCTGTCCCCCACCAGTGAACCTTCCTACTCCCACGTTTCCAACCTCCCAGCTCTCCAGCCCCCCTTGCAGCACTACTTAAAGGCGGTCGCTGTGCGGCTGTGCAGCAGTGTCGCCAAAGGTGTGCCAAAGGCAAGCCTGTCTATGTTCGTCCATGCATGGACCGCGCCCAGCAACAGGGACCCTGGTACTCAGACCTTCCAGGTCCCTCCTCGCCCTCAATTCAGGACCCCACGCCACCTGCCACCTTCCATCCCCGAAAGGGACCCAATGACCTTTCTCCTACTAGAACTGCAGCCACACCTTCACCCATGCCAACATGCCAGATCCTTTTGCCGACCAATAGTGCACCTCAGCAGCTGAACTGCATCATCCTCAAACATACCCCAGAAATCTGGGACCTCCTCGACGTCACCTCTCCTGACATTGCCTTCTTCATGGAAACCTGGACCAACACCTATTCTGTAATAGACATCGCCATCCCCGATGGCTGCAAAATCAACCACAAGGACCACGCTGACCGATTAGGAGGAGGCATCGCCATTGTCCACAAGAACACCCTGTGACTAACCATGCACTCAAACGACCCAACAACACCCATGGAGCGCCTCCACTTCCAGATTCAGACCAATCCTAACGACACCCTCCACTGCACCCTTGTCTACAAGCCCCTTAGCCACTGCTGGACCTTCACCGATGCCAGCGCAGGCCTCATCGCACGCCAGACTCTTGCATCCACCAAATACATCCTACTCTGAGACTTCAACTTCAACCTGGACAATCCCAGTGACCAGAACACCGCCTCCTTACTGGAGAACCTTGCCAAAATCTGACTCAAGCAGCCAGTCACCGCAACGACCCACACAGCTGGACACACGCTCGACCCCATTTTCTCGCCATTGGGAACATCATCTACAGCCACACCATCAAACTCCTCAGGACTAACCACCACTGCATGCATCTCGCCTTCGCCATGCCCACCGTACACCACCACCCTCATCGCCCGCCATTCGCAGCTAGAACAAGGCCATCTTAAGAACATCTCATCAACTTCCTCAGCACGACCACTCCGCCAACACCAACAGATGCCAACACCACAGCGAGCAACCTTCATCGATAGATCTCCACCTGTGTCGACACTCTGGCACCCCTCAAGACATCAGGCAAGCAACACTCCAAGAAATCCAGCTGGTTCTGTCTTGCCCTCAACGAGTCCATATGCACCTGCAGACAACTCAAGAAGAGATGGAACAAACAATCAAACCCCAGAAACTTACGCAACCTTTAAATCCACCATACACGCACACCACCTTCTCCTCAAAACCACAAAGAAAACAGCCTTCCAAGACACAAGACAGAATTATCGCCAACGCACACTAAAGCAAAGAACTCTGTCATTATCAAGGAGTTTACCAGGCCCAACAGTGAGACCCCAGACGTCCCACCCCCCCCCAAGACCTCTGAAACACATTCGGCACCTTCGTTCACCACGAGATCAGGCAGATCTACAATGGTTTCACACCCAAGACCCTGCCTCTACGCCCACTGCACGCAACCACAATGAACCCCAACATCTTGCTCAACTGAACTCCGCTCACCACAGACAACACACTCAAGGCCATGAAGAGCATCCACTCTGGAGCCCCATCATATAATTTCCTGTACCACATCTTCCATAGAGCAGCTGCCTCCTTTGCCCCCCAGTTGTGACTCACCATCAATTGCTCCATCAAAACCCATCTCCCTCCTCCCCTTCCCAGCCAAGGTCACTGAGAAGGCCATCAATGCCCAACTCTCTGAGTTCATCTAAGAGAACCACATCCTGGACACCTCCCAATCTGGCTCCAATGCAACCACAGCTCCAAGACCACACTTCTCACTGCCACCAACGAGATTTGCTCCCTCCTCAACTGGGGCAAGACTGTATGTCTCATCCTTCTGGATCTCTCGGCTGCCTCTGACACCGTCTCTTACCACACCCTAATCACGAGACTCCACGACGCAGGCATCCGAGACAAGGCACTGGACTAGAGCCACTCTTTCCCTACCGGCTGAACACAGGCAACCAGACAACCCCTTGTTCCTCTAAGAACCTACAGAGATCAGCTGCAGAGTGCCCCAGTGCTCCTCCCTGAACCCTACCCTCTTCAACATATACATGGCCCCTCTTGCAGCCATCATCTGAGGCCACAGACTCAACATTGTCTCCTACGCCGATGACACCCATCTGATCCTCTCCCTCACCAATGAACCCACAGCTGCCAGAATGAACTTTCACAGCTGAATGAAGGCCATTGCTACCTGGATGAAAGCAGCGTCCTCTAGCTCAACTCAGACAACACCAAAGTACTCATCCTGAGACCCACCCTCTCAGCCTGGGACGAGTCCTGGTGGCACACCACACTAGGAACTCCTACAACAACTACAGGTCACACACTCAATCTCAGCATTATACTGGACTCCTCACTCACAATGAACCACCAAATCAACACAGTATCCTCATCCTGCTTCCACATGTTCAGCCTGTTTCCTAAGATATTCAGATAAATCCCACAGAATCCAGAAAGATGGTCACCAACTCATCTTCAGGAGACTTGACTATGGCAACGCACTCTACACCGGCATCACCCAGAAACAGCTCAGGAAACTACAGAACATCCAAAACACTGTAGCCAGACTGGTCCTCAACATCCCCAGCCACAGCCACATAGCACAACACCTCTGACAACTCCACTGGATACCAATCAACAAGAGAATCACATTCAAGCACCTCACATATGCCTACAAGGCTCTCCACGACACAGGACCAGATTATCTGAACCCCTGCCTCGCATTCCACACACCCGCCAGACAACTCCACTCCACCCAACTCACCCGACCTCCGTCTCGTGGTTCCACAAGACCAGAACCGGAGGAAGATCCTTCTCCTAACTCACCTCCAAGACCTGGAACACTCTGCCCCTCCACCTCAGGCAATCTGGGCCGTTGACTCAATTCAGAAAGGACCTCAAGACCTGACTCTTCAACTGAACCTCCAAACTCATACAAATCAAGAGCCCTCCCCCCAGTGCCTTGAGACCCTCATGGATGAGTAGCTTCACTATACAAACTCCTGATTGATTGAATGATTGATTGATTGATTGAATGATTGATTGATTGTGCCACAATCCAGGATTTAAAACACAGAAGTCTTGTATTTATAAAAAGTAGCCAAAGAGTTTTCCAATAAAATAGATGTGATAGAATCTCGAGATAGTGTTTCCTATATGGGAAACAGCAATACCAAATGCAGCCTTAATGTCCGTAGCCTCCTGAGCATGATTTGCATCTCCCCACATCCGGATTTACCAATAGCCTTCTCAAACAAAACAGCTTCCGTACGTCGTAAATATAAGCCAGGAACAGAAAAATGAATAATATGAGTTCCCCCCACAGTAAACACCAGACTACTGCGGGCACGTCATGAAGGATAAAACGATTTTGGTGCAAGCACCCTTACCACCATCAGAACTCAACACTGGCTTCCAAAAAAGAAGCAAACTTGACTCAGGAAATACCAAACAAATAATCTGCCCCACAATGAATGTGGAAGCAGTTCTTTTAGTTTCCGATTCACTTCATAGACAACCAGTGATGTCCATAATGTGTTCTAGCTGGGCAAGAGCGCTCCTGGGATATGTAGTTCTCACTGGATCCGACCTTCAAGAAATTTTATGTTCAGCATTTGTGGAACATATGGCCACTTCCAATAAAACAGAGTAAGTCTATTCCCACCACCCTATCAAGAATCAAATAGTTTGCCAGAGGACCTGCTTTCTTGTCTTGTGCTGTGCTAACAACCTGTATCCCCTTCTGCCTTGATGAATGTGTACCAATTTGTGAAGGAATAACATCTTTTGCAACTAATAACACAATTTCATACAACCACTAGTGCATAGCACACTAATAATATCTAGTTGAAAGATATACCAGTCTTTGCATGGGCACTGCAAACACCAAAGTGATCCCATTTATAAGAAACCAATTTCCAAAAATACAATACATTGTAGTTCTTGATAAGATGCACACATCAATTTTGAAGCACAATTAAATAGAAGCCAGTTATGTGCAGAATATTACAAAATAAAATAACACTATTCTAGGAGAACAATGATATGCATTTGAAGTAAACATTGGAAGGATTGCTTTCTTTTTGCATAACATAATCCACTGCCCAATATTTTGAAGAAATATCTACCACTGCCAATATCGCATGAAGGTGTTACTACCAGTGAAATCAAAAGCTATGCTCTAAAATAAAGGTAAAACATCCTTAAGTTCTTGAACAATAGGAACATTATTCAAAATAAGTACAAATACAACCTAAATGCAAAGGGCCACGTTTCCAAAGGCGATCTGTGAAAAAAGTCTAACTTTACGACATTTGATATTCACAGAGGTCATTTACGAGTTGCATCTCTGCATCTGCAGTCGGGACAGAATCTCCACACATAGGCCGTACTCTCCGGCTCGGGGTGGATGAAGTGTAATCAATGGCCCAGAATGCAATTTCTACAAAAAGGAACATTAGGAGTGTGTGAATGGTAGAGGAGGTCATGAAAATCAGTTTGGTCAGGGAACAAGTGTGGCTGGACATTACAGCATATCCCAGAAAAGTTTGCTCCTTTGCATCATGGTGCATGCTGTCCAAAATTTGCACTCTCCTCAGTGTTGGCTGCAGTGTCAATATTACAGTCAACACTAACGGGAGCGCCACTGGTTTTGTCTGTGTAGGATATAATGTTGAGGTCAATGGCACTCTGAACTATGCTGAAATATTGTATGTAGATGCCACAGAGAATTTACTCAGCATGTAACAAGTTGAACACAGCCTGCTAGCTCGTATCTGCCACAAAAATGATTCGTTTATTCAAGCCGCAAGAAGACTGAAATCGCTCCAACTAAGTGACATGAAAATATTAGTAATCATGTAACTCTTTGTGAAAGCATGACAATAGAGTCCCACCCATACCTAACGAAAGGTCACTTCCAAAATCAACAATTGTCTGAGCGCAGCTCATGCATATTCCACTTGACTCTCAGTGGCCAAAGACATGCATGACCCTACAATCAACACTGAGGATAGCGAAAATTGTGGACAACATGTACCATGATGCAAAGGAGCAAACCTTTCTGGGATATGATGTAGTGTCCTGCCTCACACTTTATTCAGCACAAACTGATTTTCATGACCCCCTCTACCATTTATCACATTTTCCTAATGCGGGGACCGGTCTCTGCAGGCTTCCTTGAAGAGACCCCTGGTTTCTTATCTCCTGGGGGATGGGAACCTTTACCCTGGGTATCAGTTTGCCTCCCTTTAGAAAACTCCTTGGCTTTACACTTGTCTCCCCCCACTCATCTGCTGGTGACCCTGACCATGTTTGGCAGAGTCTCTCCCATACACCTTCTTGTGGACCCTGGTACTCAGCCAGGGGTTAGCCTCCATAGCAAGCTTCCTGGGGTCAGTCAACTTACTATCACTCAAGTGCTGGCACAGCTCTGCAAAACATAGACTAGACAAGTGCTCCAACGCAATCAAATTGTAGAGCCCCTGAAAATTTGTCTTATTACTGCCCTTCACCCAACCATCCAGTGACCTACAAAAAGAATCTACACATTCCGACCAATTGTTTGCATCAGTTTTCCTACTGGACCTAAACTGATACCTGTACTTGTCAGGAGTGAGACCATACTGGTGAGAAGGGCCTCTTTCATGTCAGCACAGGTGAGGTTCTGCCCCTTACCCAAAGCCACTAAAGTGTCCCTCCCCTCAACTTGGAAAAGAGGCCACAATTCTGCTCCTAAATCATTTTCAGGCACCCAATTCATGTGTATAGCTGCCTCATCTCCCTGAAACTATCTTTGTATGTTATCCCCCTTTTTTATTTCATTGCCTAAATTATTGGGGAAGTGTGTACAATTCTATCTGAGTACACTGAGGAATTGCTGCCACCATTTATGCTGGACCTGCTCCTCTGATCCAGCTCCTTTACTCTAAGCTCATGGTCTAACATAATTTGTTTCGTTTTTTTTGTCAACGTGAGCCTCTCCAGCCCCATTGCATGTCTTGTGGCTTCCTGCATGTCCGCCAGCTCTTCTGGAGACAAACCACTGCTGCCTGACCTGGGGGGTGCCCCCATCCCAAAAGCAAATCAACCCCAGGAATAGGCTCCTCCGTCTCTATACTAAGATCTCCAGATTGCTCACTAGCATGTCTGGCTGCTACCCATGCCCTCAGCTCCTCTTTTCTGGTGAGGCCTCTGATTTGGACTTTAAGGTTTTTACAAATAGCCTTCAACACATTGACATTGTAGGTTTACAACCTTTCCTCTTCAAAGGCTACTTCCAGGGATGCAACTGATGATGCTATTGACGCAGGCATGATGCAATAGAAAGTTAAAGTTTCCAACAAATGGCAAGATAAAAAATAGACCCAAAAAAAACAGTACGTGGTATGTAATGGACTGTGATATGATAATAGGTACACCAATCACTGTAGGTCATGTGCAAATGCAAGTCCTATCCTCACCACTGCCAACCAATGTTAGAAATGGGGGTCTCTAGTTAGCCGTTGTTAACCTGTCCAAGTAAGGACCCTTCTTCCTAGTCAGGATAAGGGGAATACAATACAGAAATAACCCCTGCTCACCCCCTTGGTAGCTTGGCACGAGCAGTCAGGCATATCTCAGAGGCAGTGTGTAAAGCATTTGCACATAAGCAACAGTTATAAAGTGAAAACACTAGAAAAGGACACCACACCAGTTTTAGAAAAATTACAAATATTTTATCTCTGCAAACAGGACCAGACATGATAAAAAGCCACAATACAGTTCTCAGGAACCTCAATATTCAAATATAAACTTAAAATACAGTTCCATGAAGTTGATCGCTCTGTCTGGGGCTTTCACAGTATTGCGAACAACAAATCCAAACAGTTCTGGCTGACAGTGTCATCGCGGGCCAGCTACAGCATAGGGAAGTCCCACAAAATTATACCTTTAGAAATGCAGGGTGTCAGCGACCTCTCGTTGAGCTCTCAAGAGCTGGTGTCGGCAGGTTTCACTTCCAGAGGTTGGTGCAGGAGTCCTCGAGCCCTTGAAGTCACACGTGTTGCAGATGGAGCACCTTGCGGTTGAAGCTGGGAGTGCTGGCGTTGTCTGGCGTCGGGGCTGCGGTGCGAAGTGTAGGGGTGCCCTCAGGTCGCAGTGCAGGTAGCGGCTCGGTGATGGTCGTCCAGGGGCATCGGTGATATCAGGGCTACAGTGCGAAGTGATGCGGTGCTCATCACAGTGCTGTAAGGTCACAGTGGAAGCAGCGGCATCGTCGTTGCTGGTGCACTGCCGTCAGCTGATGAACTTGATTTGATGGAGCTGACATCGGTAGGACAAAGCTATGGTTCGGTATGAGGGTGGTGCATTGTGTAAATTATGAGCCGTGCCCTCAAATCACGGTGCAAGCAGAAGAGTCGAAGTCGGCTTGTAGCATCGTCGGGGATACCAGGGTGGCATTGTGAAGTGAGGAGGTGCAAAGTGCAGTGCCCACAGGTCACGGTGCAAGCAGTGGCTCAGTGACGCCATCAAACAGTGCCGCCGGTGAGACCAGGGTTGTGGTGCGAAGTACGGTGGTGCCTTCTCATGTGCCTTCAGGACAGGGAGCCATGAGCGGCGTTGGTGACGGCATCGGGTTGCTGTTACTTCTATTGCAGCACAAAACACACAGTTCCCAGTGCTGGTAGCAGATGAACTTGAAGTCTTTGCTGTTCCTGAGACCTTTTTAACAGGGGGCGAGCTCTACCTCAAGCCCTTGGAGAAACTCAAAAAAAGAAGTTGCAGAAAGTTCAGTCCAGTCCTTTCTCTGCCCAAGACAGAAGAAGCCACTGCAGGCCTAAATGCCTTTTGAGTAAGGGTGGCCGGAATTTAGGAAATTGCCTTTCGCAAAAGTTCACGAAACGGCAAAAAATCTCCGCGAACACGCGAAATTTCGCGTGCTCACGGAGATTTTGGGCTGATTAGTGCGTTACTGAATTTGAGCTTGAACTCGGGCACCTGCTTTATTTATATCTGTACGTGCTTCCTGTTGAGGTTTAATTTTTGTGACAGGAGCATTGTGCCAGAATAAATACTGCCCTGCATATTTACCCAAGAAGATTTGTGCAATACCTCTACTCACCTGGAGTACTTTCTACTGGCTAATCAGTAAGTGCTGCCTCATTGGGTAAATGTATAGTGCTTTTCCTACACTACAGCTGTGTAAAGGGCCAGAAGAGTTGCCTACAGTGACCATGTATGTCTGTAACGTTGCCACCGCACCAACGGGCACCGGGGTCCCTCGAGTGAGCTGTCCATCATAGTGGGGGAAAGGGCGAGAAGACGTTGCACACCGCTGTTGTGTGGGCCCGGGCCAAACGGGCGGGGCTTCCATGCAGTTAACATGCCTATTTTGTATATAAGGGGCCAGAGACCGATCAGAGCAGCCA
This sequence comes from Triturus cristatus, assembly GCF_964204655.1. Taxonomy (NCBI): domain Eukaryota; kingdom Metazoa; phylum Chordata; class Amphibia; order Caudata; family Salamandridae; genus Triturus; species Triturus cristatus. Next base: position 979,505,140 of record NC_140587.1, read on the forward strand.
ATGAGGAGACAGAACCTCCTGGTGTCAGGAACTACACGGGGATTGCCATGAGTAACTCATGGATGCACAGAGCTCCATCAAGGATTACTGCAAATTGTTGACGGTAGATATGGGGAGAAAGCACACCTGCCTAGCCTCGACCGTGCTCACAAATGTTTTGTGCTGATTAATGCGTTACTGAATTTGAGCTTCAACTCGGGCACCTGCTTTATTTATATCTGTAAGTGCTTCCTGTTGAGGTTAGTGACAGGAGCATCGTGCCAGAATGAATCCTGCCCTGCATATTTCCGTTCCGCCAAGGATCGCAGAATTTTCGACATTTTTGCATACCGTGCGGAACGCGAAAATGCCGAAATTTCGCACGTTCTGCGAGCGGAATGGAATTTGTCGCCCACCCATACTTTTGAGCCGTCCTCAGGCAACCTGACCTGACACTCCTGCCTCGCCGCTCTGGAGTACAACTCCTTCATCCCCTGATGCTCAGAGACAAGACTGTTTTCCTTTGTCGGACACACCAATCCCATTGCTGGTCCAGCTCTCCCTTGGGCTGGGACGTGCTCCCTCTCGCTGCCGTTCCCGCTAACATTGCATGCACGGAGGGGCATTCAGAATGAGGTCCTCGCTGGTTGCTCCCACTGGCAGGGCTGTCGGTGCCTATGTTTTTCCTCTTCTGCTGGCAACCTACAAGGGCCATTTCAAGTCCCTCCACCACTGGCAGGGCTGATAGTGCGAGCGTCTCTGATTGAAGTAAGGAGTCTTTGAACGCGGACCTCCGCCGGAACTCCGGGGCATGAGCCGAGGCCCTCCTTTGCACAGCCATCTCCCTCTTCCTCCCCTCTCATCGGGCATAGCTCCCCACTCATCTCCGCTGCCAGGACTTCCTCCTCCCTGCCTCTTAACCAAATTTCCCTGGCGACCAGTTCTCAGTAGATCCTGTAGCAACGCTGCCGATGCCTCTGTATTTTCTACAGATGGCCGCAGAGGAGCCAGCCGAGCTGAGGCTCTCTCCCCCTGACCCTCCCCCGCCTCCAGACTTGATTGCGTCTGCTTTTCCCTACTGCTAGCCCGCGTGCCTTGCCTCCCGTAAGACGTCAGGAACTATTTGGAGGTTTATTTATTTCATTTTATTTGAGCGGAGGTAAGAACTACTCTTTTTGAACTTATGGACTAGGACTTATATGCACCCCACCATTTTGAGACCATCACCTAAAGACACTCTTGTCCTATCCGCCATCTTAGGGACCTTGATCAGTACCTCCGGTCCCGCCGGTCTCTAGCCGGGCGACCTTTCGATCGTCTTTCTTCTCCACGGATCTACTCATCGTTTGTGAATAATGCTGATGCCCCTGATCCCATCACTCATCACCCCCTCCCCTACCTTTTCTCTCCCTCACTCTCTTTCTAACTCCCCTATTCCTTTCCTCTCTCAACTGAATATCTCTCCCCTTGCCTGCTTTTTCCATATGCCTGAGCCATGCTTCTGTAACTCATAAATATATATATATATATATGTAAATATGTAATATATAATTGTCCAAGCCTAATCGCTGTTAAATGTTATCCTGAGTGAATTTACTATTTGTATATATAGAACTCTAACCACTAGTATATGCAGTAGACCTTTGTACTTACTACGATTCCTATGTGATTTTAGAGTTTATCTGTTTGTATCTCTTCCTTGAGTGACTTCACAACTTGTACATTTGCAAATTCTTTTCTGTTTATATCTTCTCATTGAGTGACTTTACAAGTTGTAAATTTGAAAATAAATTCTGTTTGTATCTTTTATGTAACTCATGTAATCCAAAGTCCTTATGTAACGCAGCTGGTTCTTTTGTAAAGCGCTCTGACACCTTCGGGTAATGTTCGCGTTATATAAAATTGCATTAAATAAATAAATAAAACACAGCAAAGCAATTCCTCCTCACAGCTTGTCCAACTCTTCTTCTTGGTTGGTTTCTGTGTCCAAAAGAATTCTAAATATCTGGGGTCTGGGCCCCAATATTTACACAGCCTTTTCCTTTCTTCTCTTCTGGCAGAGAGTTTCTGTTCTTAGTCCAAACCAGTTCTGTCCTCTGGTCCAGCTTCCTTGCAGGAGGTGTAGATGGCATAGTGCAAGGCAGAACATGCCTATTCAGCTGCACAGAAATCTCCTCCCACTACTCTAAATGTAGCGCAGGTCTGTTCAGCCCAGCCCTGAACCAGTCAGGAGAGGTGATTTAAAACATATTTCAGTGCAGATAGAAGTAAATTAAAAGCAAAGTGACAGGCACTGTTTTAGTAACAAGCACGATCACGCTACTACTGGCGTTTACGGGACTTGAATCTCTAACTGACTCCTCCCCCTGCTGCCTGATTGGTTCCTCCCAAACCAGCAGGAGCAAAGTTTGCCACGTCCTAAGATGATGATTTCTTTTAGAAGAATACAGCAATTTTAAAACATATTTTAGTGTAGCTAGCAGTAAATTAAACGCAAAGTGCAAAGTGTCAAAGTGAGAAGAGCTGTTTCTATAACAAGCGTGATTGCATTTAAAGGATTCAGGGCTCTAACTGACTCCTCCCTCTGCTGCCTGATTGGTTCCCCCCAACCAACGAGACCAAAGGATGGAACTTTGCTGATTCTTGGTAATATAGTGGCTGTTCTACCATCTCAGAGGACGGACAGCTGCAAAAATGGCTGATCTACACCAAGAGGCTGGAAACTATGGCAATAGATGACATAATGAAAATAAAGTAATGATGTGGCTACCCAATACCATGGGGCTCCTCTCATGCTGCACATAATAATTCATGATGATCTAGTGGAAGATTCCGTAACCACTCAGGGCAAATAGCCAAACAGTGCATCCCATCAGTGGGAAGGATGTGGAAAATAAAGCAACAACTATTGCTACTACCCCATAGCGAATTGTAGGGGCTCGCAAATCAACCTACCTCATTACTATTAATGAGGTAGCTCGCAATTTACAACCCCCTAGGAATCGCTAAAATCACAGGGATCGTGGCCTGCTGAGGTCAGTAGACCACCATGTCCCTGATTGCTTGTAAATAAAGAAATAATTTCTTTTAAACGCATCCCATTTTACTTAAACGGAAAACGGGTTGCATTTAAAAAACAAAAATGAAAAGTTTTCTTTTCATTTTTTAACAGCGGGGCCCACCCCCTCCCTTCACCACTGTGCAAGCGCGCCCCATGGCACGTTTTAAGTTGGGGGACTAAGTCCCTTTGAATCCTGAGGGTCCCTGGGTTCCAACTAGCCCACCAGGTATCTCCAGTAAGCGCCACAGAGCTGCATTGCAGAGAGGTGTAAAAAGGGGCGTGGCCTCGGACCACCTGTCTGCAATGCAGCCCTGTGGTGCTTACTGAAGGTACCTGGTGGGCTAGTTGGCCCCCAGGGACCCTCAGGATTGAAGAGGAATGAATCCCCCAACTTAAAATGCACCACAGGCGCATTGCAAAATGGTACAAGTGTACAAAGTGGGACACTGCAGGAGCCGGCCCTCGGAGGTGGTAGTCCCCAGGGCCAACAAGGGCTCCAAGAGAGGTGCCGTGTAGCCCCCCTCCTTACCAGTACAAAGCCCCAGGGAGGTGGTGGTCCCTGGGGCTCGGGGGTCCGTAACGGACCCCTGCTTTTCCCTATATAGTGCCCCGGGGAGGAGGTGGTCCCTGGGGCATGTGGGGGGCTCAAACCCCCCCCCAGGCTTTTTTTCTAAAATGAAACCCAGGGAGGTGTCGGTCCCTGGGCCATGTCATGAGTGATGTAATATGTGACGTCATCAGCAGTGCATTGCGGGGGCGCGAGTTATAGTTAGCTGAACTAACTATAACAGGTGAATTTCTAAGGTTTTTTTAAATGCTAATTCCTAACTATAACGTGCCTGAAACCTATGTTTTTTTCAGTGAATTTCAAAGGTTTTTTAAATGCCAATTCCTAACTATAACGTGCATCAAACCTATGGTTTTTTCAGTGAATTTCAAAGGTTTTTTAAATGCTAATTCCTATCTATAATTTATCTCTAAAGATATCATGAAAAGCATTCTTTTTTAAAAGTAGGGTGCACATTAGTTTTGTGGAAAAGCATCTTTGTGATTGGTTAAGAAAAAGCAGTTTCAACGTGGAGTACACATCATAGGATAAAATTTGCTCAGCTCAACCACACCTGCTACTTGCATTTGGAAGGCACTGTTCGAACTTAAAACAATCGTGAACTTTTAACCTGCACGTGTCGTTAACTGTTCAAGAAAATGTTGCAAAAAAATATTGTTAAGTTTAAAAAAATTAATGAACTTTTAACCTCCACGTGTTGTAGAATGTTCTAGAAAGTGTGTTGATAGAATACGTTGCACCTCTGACTTCTATGTGTTGTTGAATATTAAAAAAACGGTTAATATGGAAAATTAAAAAGAAACCAATAGAGAAGTTTTGAAACCTAAAAGAATCAAGGAACTATTCTAATTTATTCTTTACATGTATTTATGTGGAGCAACAAAATTATAGACACAACAGCACCAGGAAGAGGAAGAAGCAGGAAGTGGGGGGAGGGGGGAGATGGGCAGAATGGCACACATGCACAATTAAGTACAACACACATATAGACTAACAATGGCCAAAATGAAACACATCAACAAGGAGCACAAGTCACACAACCCGCCAACATCACACCACTGAACGAGCATAGAAGTGAAAACCACGCTGCATTCATACAGGATGTGTACAAAGGCCAGTCGTTGGTGTTGTGGGATGTCTGCAACCGTGGTCATCATGGATGAGATGCCCAGCATGTGGCACATGGTCGAGTTCACTGTGTGTTATGTTGCCAAACAGCTGCTCCTCCCTCCCACGAGCCCCCAGACTTTTGTACGGTGCGCTGTTGTATCTCGTGCACTCGTACGACACACCATTGTAATGCCTATTTGCGCATGTCCTGCTACATTCCAACTACACCATCACAGTGCCATTTGGAGGTGGTGCATGTCACTTTACAACATCGATTGCTGCGGCTCTTGTAGCAGGCCACACCAGAACACAGAGACACACTTACCGCACTTCCTGTACACGGACATGTCCGAGACAACCCGTTCCCCTTGCCGGATAGGCACACCCCTGCACTGACCTGTGAACCCCAGACCAGCATATGCCAGTTGTGCATGCAGGAGGATACGTGCTTAGCTACATATCCAGGCTCACTGCCAACGCTGTGGTGACAGCACACTGTGATGTTGCAGGGTTCATGCCTATCATGCTAAGACAATGACCACAGGGACACACTTGCTAAGATGTGGGTTTGGGGGGCATTGGCGGTCTTGGAGTTGTTGAGATGAGTCTTCTGGCCCTCATGGGTATCCCTGTATCATGCTCATTGACTCTTTGGCACCTGTGGGTGTTCTGGTGTGGCTCTTGGCTGTGTTCCCTTTCATGGTACAGGTAGTTGTCCTGCTTAACACCAGCAGAAAGCAGGTGTAAAATCCCTGGTGCTAACGTGTCTTATCGCCGGGATCTGTTTCGCATTGCAATTGGTGTGAAAGTTGTGATGTGATTTTTTTCGTGTGCAGAACAATATACGAACTGAGCAGTGTATCTCGTCAAGATCCAGCACCTGACGCACTATTCCCAATCAATATAAATACAATGAGATTTCTTATTAGATTTTGTGTGTACACTGTAAGTGCAGCCAATACCTCAGTGCAATTCAATACAGGATTTTAGTATTTAGAATAAATCGGAAAGGTGCACCTCGTGTCTTTTTGCACGGGAGCGGCTAGTCTCCATTTCATTATCAGCACTTTAACGGAAGTAAAGTTGAGATAAATCTAACACACTATTCAGAAGTTGGTGCAAACTGCAGATATCACCAGTATTCCAGCGATAAGTGCCCCAAAATTTAACACCATGGTGGACTCCATCAAATAACAGTAATAAGAACAAGAAAGAGTCACACAGCAGTTAAGAGAACAACCCAAAACGTTATTAATTTTTTTTTCAAACTTTATTTTTTATAATGATAAATATGTAAACGATAAACTATTTTCAAACTTTCTTTTTTTATTAACATATATATGAACGATAAACTAATAAACAAAATGTATCAACAATAATACAAAACAACAAGGCGGAACACTCCTGTGGGGACCATGGATGACGACAACAGATCTGGAAAATCAGAAAGATTGTCAAAAAAAAACAACATGCTATTCTCAACAAAATACCACAAGAAACAAATCACAGATATATAAAATGCATACAGCTAACAACATTTTATAAGTTTAACTTACAAAAACTGTAAATGTTGCCGCTTTAAAATATTTACCGAATCTGAGGAAATTTTTTTGCAGAAGGCACCACACCCACAACGTTTTTCTTCAGTGGTGAGGACATTTTTTACTTTTCCCAAGGGGCAAACAAAGACCAATGCCACCTTGGTCACGTGCAAGATTTGCAAAAGAGTTCTGTAACGAGGGGATCCTAACAAGAAATTCTCGTATGGTACGGCAAGTATGATGAAACACCTAAGGACCCTTCATCCGAACAATCTTGCACGAGAAGAGTGCAAACAGATGAGAAACACTCCTATTCTGTAAAAAAGAATCACAAATAAATGCATATTAATAACTTTCAAAATTATACTATTCCATTACTGTACAAACACATTTTATATAAATACTGACTAAGAAACTATGTCCCTGAACCACAAGTGTGAGGATGGTTAAAACACTACATGCATAGTGCATACTACTTTGAAGTAGTTCATGCCCTAAAGCCTACCTCACTAAAACTTTACATGCTAACTGACTAAATGATTACAGTACTATAAGGAGACACACTGGGTGAGTGACAGGGTGTTTGCTAGAAGAGTATGAATACTAACTAGGGAATTGAAGGTGTGAAACACAACTGTGTAGGTGATTAGAGGACTGCATCCATACTGTATAGTCATTTAAAGCAGTCCATGTGCTAAGGCCTGGCTCACTGCATGACTACTTGGGTACTGACTGAATGATTAGAGTACAGCAAGGAGAGTGACTAGGTGAATTTATAAGTGCTAGGCTTTTCGCACAGGGAATGGATTAGTACTTGGTACTGAATGGGTCACTAGAGGAGTGCAAAGGCAGTGACAAGATGTTTGCTGGACTGTATGGATACTGACTAGGAAATTGAAAGTGTGAAAGACAAGTGTCTAGGTGGTTAGAAGACTGCATGCATAGTGGATAGGGGTTTGAAGCAGTCCATGTGCTAAGGCCTGGCTCAGTGCATGAATACTTAGGCACTGACTGAATGATTAGAGTACTGCAAAGATAGTATCTTGGTGAATTTATAAGTGTTTGAGTTTTCGCACAGTGAATGGATTAGTACATGATGCTGAATGGGTCACTAGAAGACTGCAAAGGGAGTGACAGGGTGTTTCCTGGAAGTGTATGGATACTGACTAGGGAATTGAAGGTGTGAAAGACAATTGTGTAGGTGGTTAGAGGACTGCATGCATAGTGGATAGAGGTTTGAAGCAGTCCATATACTAAGGCCTGGGTCACTGGATGAGTACTTGGGTACTGACTGAATGATTAGAGTACTGCAAGGAGAGTGCCTAGGTGAATTTATAAGTGCTAGGCTTTTCGCACAGGGAATGGATTAGTACTTGGTACTGAATGGGTCACTAGAGGAGTGCAAAGGCAGTGACAAGATGTTTGCTGGACTGTATGGATACTGACTAGGAAATTGAAAGTGTGAAAGACAAGTGTCTAGGTGGTTAGAAGACTGCAAGCATAGTGGATAGGGGTTTGAAGAAGTCCATGTGCTAAGACCTGGCTCAGTGCATGAATACTTAGGCAGTGACTGAATCATTAGAGTACTGGAAAGAGAGTGTCTTGGTGAATTTATAAGTGTTTGGGTTTTGGCACAGTGAATGGATTAGTACATGCTGCTGAATGGGTCTCTAGAGGACTGCAAAGGAAGTGACTGGGTGTTTCCTGAAAGTGTATGGATTCTGACTCGGGAATTGAAGGTGTAAAAGACAAGTGTATAGTATGTTAGAACACTACATGCATACTGCATAGACATTTGAAGCAATCTATTTGGTACTTAGAAACTGACTAAATAATCAGACTACTTCTAGGACAGTGCTTAGGGAAACCTTTTACATTTTCAGTTCTGCCACAGTGAACTGAATAGTACATGATACTGCACGTTAGTGTCAAACCCTGACTCATTTTATCAATGCATAAGCAAAGACTAGCTTCTAATGCTACTAAAACTTGACAACATGACAGGTTTTAAAAGAGTTATCTGCTAAAAAATACACAATGTTACCAAATGCTTCTCTCACAGTGCTTCCCAAATGCACACAGACTCACAGTGTGATTCTAGACAACAACCACTATACCTAGGAGTTTACCAAAAATCATTCACTACTGTGGAAGTGGTAAGGGAACTGCACACAATCTTCATATTTCAGGACTCCACTTTTGTGTCAAAGCCTGACTCATTTAATCAAAGCATAAGCAAAGACTGGCTTCTAATGCTACTAAAACTTGACAACATGACCAGTTTTAAAACAGTTATCTGTCAGCAAATACACGATGTTACCAAATGCTTCTCTCACAATCCTTACCCAAATGCACACGGACTCACAGTGTGATTTTAGACAATCAACACTATCCTAGGAGTTTACCAAAACTCATTCACTAGTCTAGAAGAGTTAATGGTACTGAACACAATCTACATATTTAAGTACAGCACATCAGTGTCAAAGCATGACTCATTTAATCAACGCATAAGCAAAGACTGGATTCTAATGCTACTAAAACTTCACAACATGACAGGTTTTAAAAAAAGTTATCTGTCAGCAAATACATGATGTCACCAAATGCTTCTCTCACACTGATCCCAAAAACACACTAACTCACACTGTGATTCTAGACAACCACCACTATCCCTATGAGTTTACCAAAACTCATTCACTACAGTGCAAGTGGTAAGGGAACTGCACACAATCTACATATTTCAGGACTGCACTTTTCTGTCAAAGCCTGACTCATTTAATCAAATCATAAGCCATAACTGTCTTCTAATGCTACTAAAACTTCACAACATGACAGGTTGAAACAGTTATCTGTCAGCAAATACACGATGTTACTAAATGCTTCTCTCACAGTGGTTCCCAAATGCACACAGACTTACTGTGTGATTCTAGACAAACAACACTATCCCTTGCACTATACCAAAACACATTTCTTCATCTAGAAGTAGTACTACATTTTAGTATAGAAACATAGCATTTCACAAATTCAGAAACAATGACTGGTTTCTAATTCTACCAAAATATAAAAACAGCACAGTTATCTGTCTGCAAACACATGAAAAACACAAATGCTTATCACAGAATGGTTTCTACATGCACACACACTGTCAATAAGATTGTAGAGAAAACAAGTACTCCCTACACTTTAGCAGGAGAAATACATTAGTCTGATGAAAATCAAAATAGTCTACATACATTCCCTCACAATTAACTAACTCATCTTTCAAGTTCTTTTGTAGATTAAGAAGTATATAAGTCACTCACCATATTTTCTTTTACAGAATCTCTGCACTGTGCACCTCTCAGCAAAAACAAAGAATGGAAAAGTTTCCCTTTCATTTTCCACACATATACATGTAAACATCAAATCACAATCCTTCACACATAAACTCAAAAGCAAACACACATTTCTATTGGTTAAACATTTCAACCCTTTCCAACTGAAAGACATTTCAACCCTTCCCCCAATCTGCCTTCTGCCTGTTACCATAGAAACAGGTCATGGAACACTGCACTAAGCACACAGGGCAGAAGTTCTGCACAAAATGTTCCTACACAAGAGAGGACGTGTGCTTCACTTTTCAACATATCAGCTTATATAATGTTCCTTACAATCTGTTTTTGTTAACCAATAAGAATCATACCTTTAAAAAACAGAAATATATACCCTACCTTTCAGTGTACAAAGTAGTCATACAACCAATGATTTCTTGTGTTTTTTTAAAAAAAATCCGTGGATCTGCGTACCCAATGCAGTAGGATGCGCGCACTGTACGCGCATTTCGCCGTTTTTTTTTCTCAAAAAAAGGGGGCCCCAGGGGCTCCTTCTGGGACCCCCTAAGCACCTATAGAGGGTCAGAGTATTTCCACTCTGCCCCCTTTATATGTTTTACACACTTATTCCCCTTGCATCTTCAGCCTCGCTTCTACCGAGGCAGAAAATGGCCGCCAACAGTTCCTGGTTTCGAATGTAGAGACACTCGACAGCCAATTAGCATCCAGCGTGCGATCGGGAGGGTGCGCGCTCGGTTCGGGGAGGGTGCGCGTACGGTGCGTGTACGGTCCGCAGATCCTCCGCGGCCATTGATATTTATGTACTTTTAACTGTAATTTTCTCAGGAACTACTGAACGGATTCACACCATTTATGCAAAAGGCATGAGTCTGAACTGAGGACTACTTCTTTGCCAAATTTGGTGTCATTCCATTCAGCGGTTCGGGCTGTAGCTGCGACAACAGATCCTATGGGAAATTGCATGGGGAAAACGAGTTTTGGGACCCCCCTTTTTTCTCGGCCCCCGCTTGACGAATCACCACAAAACTTTCAGGGTAGGAGCGGAGCGGAGCGGAGCGGAGCCGGCCAAAAGTTTGGAAAATTTCGTGAGGATTCGTCAACCGGCGCCAGACTTATTGGGAATAGAATGTTGCGGATTTCCTATGAAAAATAGGTCCTAACTATAACTACCTACTGGCAACCACCAGTAGGTAATATATATATATATATATATATATATATATATATATATATATATATATATATATATATATATATATATATATATATATATATATATATGAAAGCTCCCAAAGTTGCACCGGCAGCCGGGTCACTCGCAGGCGGGTGCTATGATGTGGCGGTGCCCCACAAAAAATTGCAGCTCCCAAGACTCTCGTGAATCACACACGAAAAGACACTTGTCTTGCTACTTTAATTTCCGCCGAAATAAAAGAATAATCGATACAGAACCCCTCCTGTGAGTGCTTAACTCTGTGTGATTCACGAGAGTCTTGGGAGCTGCAATATATATATATATATATATATATATATATATACATATGTATATATATATATAGAAACAAAGTCCTGAACTCCCCAATGAAACAAAGGGAGTTGAAAGCAGGTATGGACCTCTTGACCATGCACAGCGCTGACGTCCAAAAGTAAAGACAACAAAACGGTTCCAAGTTTTCAAATCCGACGTTTTAATTCATTTTGTCAGACAAGTGTCCGCCTCAGACGCGTTTCGATCGCCTCCGCGATCTTGATTTATACGCGATATATATGAATTAGCAAAGTGTCCTTGCGGGGGGAGCGCTTGAAGCTGGTGCCGGCTGTGAGGTAGGACGGCCTTACAATTATTTCACGAAGCAAAAGAACGAAGCCGCACTCTTCCTGGATGTGAAATTAGTAAATTTAATGACCTTCTCTGACAGAGAAGGTCATTAAATTTACTAATCTCACATCCAGGAAGAGTGCGGCTTCGTTCTTTTGCTTCGTGAAATATATATATATATATATATATATATATATATATATATATTCACTGAAAAAACCATAGGTAGGTTTCACACACGTTATAGTTAGGAATTAGCATTTAAAAAACCTTGCAAATTCACTGAAAAAACCAGAGGTTTCACACACGTTATAGTTAGCTGGACATTTTACTCGTAAAAAACCAATGAAGTTCCCCCATTATAGTTAGTTCAGCTAACTATAACTCGCGCGCCCGCAATCCACTGCTGATGACGTCACATATTACATCACTCATGACATGGTCAGTGACATCACTGATGACATCACTGATGACATCTCAAATGACATCACTGATGACATCACTGATGACATCATCCAGTGAGTATGTGTTTTTGAAAAATTTCAATATGTTTAATATATATAGGGAAAGGCCTGTTTAAGAATGAGTGGGTGTACAAGTGTGTAAATGGATGATTTTCTGTGGTGCATAACATGATTCTTTAAGTTAGTCATTAAATATATCTTACTGCAGACTAGTGACTAAACTGTGTAAATGTGTGTATGTGTCTGTATGTTGGTGTATAAGTGGCTGCATGGTTTTGAGAACAGCTATATGAGTCTCTATATGGGTAATTGATTGGTTGTCTAAGTATCTGTATGGGTTCATGAGTGTTTGTGTGGGTAGGGTGTGTGTCACTCTATGCATAGATGTGTGAGTGGGTGATTCTATGGGTGCATGGTTTTAAGACTGCATCTGTGATGGACTGTATGGTAGAGTGAGTGAATGTATGGGTGTGTTAGGGAATGAATGTATATGTGAGTGGTACATTTGTGACTAACTACATATGTGAAAGGCAGTATATATGCATGTAAGAGTATATAAGTGGGTAGATGTGAGAGTGTGTGATTGTGAGAGTGACTTTATGGATGAGTGTGTGCTTGTATCAATGATTCTCTAAGAGCGTAAGAATGTGATACTATTTTTATGAGTAAGTGAACTTGAGTGTGTTTCACTGCCTAGGTGAGTAAATGGGAGTGTGATTATTTGCATGATTGAGTAAGTGTGAGAGTACCTCTATGGATGATTGGTAGTGTGTGAGTGTCTATATAGGTGTGTGTATAAATTCATATGATACTTTTGTATGGAGTGACTGTAAGTATGAGTGACTGTACAGGTGAGTGTGTGGAGGTGTATGTAGACCTAAGAGTTAATAATTGGGTATGTAGTTATTGGTATTGCAGTATGTATGGTTTTGAGAATGGAACTCTTAAATTTTTAGTCGGTGTATCAAAGGGTATATTAGAGTGTGAGAAGATGTGCTACTCTATCACAAGGATGATGTCATCAGTGATGTCATGAGTGATGTCATTTGAGATGTCATCAGTGATGTCACTGACCATGTCATGAGTGATGTAATATGTGACGTCATCAGCAGTGGATTGCGGGCGCGCGAGTTATAGTTAGCTGAACTAACTATAACGGGGGAATTTCATTTGTTATTTACGAGTAAAATGGCCAGCTAACTATAACGTGTGTGAAACCTCTGGTTTTTTCAGTGAATTTGCAAGGTTTTTTAAATGCTAATTCCTAACTATAACGTGTGTGAAACCTATGGTTTTTTCTGTGAATTTGCAAGGTTTTTTAAATGCTAATTCCTAACTATAACGTGTGTGAAACCTATGGTTTTTTCAGTGAATTTCAAAGGTTTTTTAAATGCTAATTTTTGTATTTTTTAATTATATTTTTTAAATATTTCTTTTTCAAAAACTTCCCTATATATACATTTATATATTATCTGTATCCTTTAATTTGGTGTGGCTCATTTTCTTTTTAAAGTTTTAATTAAGATAAAGTTTAACAGCATAGTTAATCTCTTCTATTAAGTTATGTCCACTTTTTTTTTTTTTATATAAATTCTTAGGGTGCGCGCTCGCACCTAGTACGTTTGCATACATTTTTCATGAATTCCGGCGTACGTTATTTACGTACGCATACATACGTTTTACTGCGCGCTCGGAGCGCGCACCTAGTACGCATGCGTGCGCACGCATGCTTACGTGCGTCGTACGTACTCCACGCGGTACACTTCCATATACGCGCGCTGACGTTGACGCATACGCGCGTGCTGCGTATGCGCGTTACGTACGCGCATAGTATGTAAGCGCATGCGCGCATAGGCGTTCGCGCATGCGTAATTGTACCGTGCGCGCAGGGAGCTTGCTCGGTGCGCGCACCTCGGGGTATGTGATGAATAAAACAACACTTCTAATTGGTTTTCAGTACTTTCAGTTTCATATTGTTTCAATACCACACCCAATCCCCTCATGGCAAGTCATGTGATGAAGAAACATCACTTTTCATTGGTTCAAAGTACTTTTAGTTCCAGATTCTTCCAAAATCACACCCACCCCCCTCATTGTTAGTTCTGATTCCCTAGGAGAAGGAGCTAATCTGTGTGTTGAGATACAATGGCAGAGCAGCAGCCATCTTCTGAGAGTGAACAGGACACTCTTGAGAGACAGAGGCAGAGGAAGCAGAAAGACTCCTTTATATGGCAGTTTTTCACTTTTCCAGAGGGACAAAAGAAGGTGAATGCACCAAAGGTCACCTGCAAACTGTGTCAGCACGTCTTGTCACGTGGGAATCCTAACAATAAGTACTCTTTTAGTATTCATACTATGACGAGGCACGTTGAGGCAATGCATCCAGTGACTTTTCATCGAGCTTCTGGAGCAAACCCTCCACCTGCTCAGCCGACGACATCTGCAGCAGCTCAGCCGAGCACATCTTCGGCAGCTCAGGCAAGCACTTCTTCTGCAGTGGTGCCTTCACCTTCTTCCACACCTCTGGATATTCGTCCTTGTTTTGGGAGGATGAGTACACACTGCATGGATTGTGGTCTTCTTATTTCTTTGGGTGAGAGCAGTATTGATCTCATTCAAAGAAAATTTGAGGAGCATCCTTGCGAAAGGCCATAATTTTATTTTTTTATTTTTCGTTTTTCTCTTCCTCTGTCCCTACATTAACTCAAGGGCTCTTTTTAGAGCCACCTAAAATCAAAACACCACAACTTGTTTTTTAGAATCTATTTCTTTTTTTTAGAGTGCGCGCACCCAATGGGTTTTTTTAAAAAAAAAAAAAATCATTTTTTTCACCTTTAGTAAACCTTCAGGAACTCCCTGAGAAAGAGAGGGGAGTGGCAAAGTAATTAAAAAAGAGATGGTGTACATTTCACAGATGAAGGGAAGAGAGTCTTCCTATTAAACTTTAAACTCTGCATCAGTATTTATGTATAGGTACCCAAAAAACATAATAGCTCATTTTAGTGCTGCATTTGAATTGGCTGTATTTACAAGGAGAGGAAAAGACACACAAAGAGGCTTATCCTCTCCTTGTAAATATGGAAAAGCACCCTGCGCAACTAGTTCGTCAAGAAAATTGACGTAGTGGTGGCGCAGGTGGCTTGTAAATGTGCCCCAGAGATGTTAAGGAAATTAAGGTTAAAACAGACAAACCAAGAGTGACAGATACAGACACAGAGAGCAAACAACTGAGAAGGAGTAAGGCAGTTAAAAAGACTAAGACATATGGATACAGAAAAAGAAACATGGATGAAAAATTAGTGATGGAGGTAGTAAAGGTAGGGGAGTAGTATAGAAGGAGTGAGGAAGTTACAAAAGAGTAGTAAAGCAGGAAGAGAGAGTGAGAAGAGAAATAAGAAAAGTAGAGTAAGGAGAGGTGAAGAAAAGGAAGCATGAAACGAAACCAGTGACACATACAGATATGTTAAACTTACCTGACCATCAAAATAAATAATTTAGAATTAAATGTTTTTATTTAATTGCAAAGATAACTGAATAACATCTTCTAAATTTTCTTTCTAGTTCTGAAAAAAAGAAAAAAAGTATTAATATTCAACAATACACTTTATTAAACAGTACATGTTTTTTCATATTTAGCAAAGCAATGTTTTGCCCTTTTTTTGCTGTTTTCAGAATGTTTTGATTTTCACTGAAAATTGTGAAATCAATTGTATTCATCATTTAACAGCGGGCAAAAAAAAGCCCCAAATGTATCCTCACTAAAACATACTTTAATAGAAATGTTAAAAATACCTTTTAAGAAGAATAACAATTTCCAAAAAATAACGTCTGTAAACCTTGTTGCAAAAGAACATTTTCCATAATAATATCTGTCAAAGAAGTCCACAATTGTTTGTTTTACCTTTCCTTACGGCCAAATGGTAAGTTTAAAATCTCTTTTGAGCGAAATATCCAATTTAAATCCTTTTAAATTTTAATAATGCTTTCTTCCAATGATGATGTTAGTATTTAAAATGTGGGTTTCAGAAAAATTAGGTAACAATTGGGTAAATCATAAGGCAAACGTTGCTTGAAAATCAATTGAGAATCATTACACAGTGTCCATCCTTTTTCACATTTAAGATAAACTGTGTAATGACCAGAAGTTATAGAAGGTCCATCATGAAAAATTATTGCAACTGCAACAAAAGTTTTTCCAGATATTGATAATTGTTGTCCTGTAAACTTCTTTATTAAAGTGTCCAATTTTGAACCATCAGCTCTACAACGTTGCATCATTAAAATTACATACTGTCCATATTTCTTTAAAAATAACGTTGACAACGTGTCTGATTTACATTGAGAACATTCCATGTTGTGATTAGCATCTTTAACTAATTTACTAAAAGTCACTGTTTTACTCTCTGGTAATGGTAAATATATGAACCTTTCAGAATCAACATTACTACTGCTTGTGTTCATCCAGTTATCACAACAATGTTCCCATTTATAAGAGACACCAAATACATTTTCTACTTCTACCCCTTCATCTTCCAGTACCATCAGGGTATACATCAAGAATTCCTGTGCATCTTGCTGGACATTTTGTGTAAACTGTGTACGTCCAGAACATACATCTAAAAGATTTCTAACATCAGAAGCACTTTCTATTTTAGTTTTATCATTACTCAGCTTCTCATAGAGGAGACTCAGCAAAGAATTGCAAAAATTCAAGATAAAATACAACATTCAGCACTACATTTGCGTAGCAGTTGACACCAGAGCTATTTTCAAAATGACAACCAACAACCTCTTCCACACTGTCCTTTTTCTTTTTGCTTGCAGTCACATCACTATCCTTTTGTTTTCTCTTCTGTACACCCTCATTACAGATATTCTCAAATCTCCTTTTCCGACAAACAACACGTTTTTCAAACACAGGATACCGACCTAAATGAGGAGCATAGCTTCTTCTTAATCTATTATACTCTTTTACACAGTTTCCATCAGCACTTACTTTTGATTCATCAAAGTCTATCATGAATAATCCAGATAATGTTTTCACACGTGACAAAGCAACATATGCCATACCTTCTTTAAACACAGTAGATCCAATGTTTACAAAAGCACTATCAACAATTAATCCTTGAGATTTGTGAATAGTTACAGCATATGCTAGAGAAAATGGAAACTGCTTCCTACGCACATATAAGTCTTTCACAAGCAAGAAACGAACTGAACAACGACAAATGTCTTTAACCTCTTGTATCTGATCAAATTTTATTTTTAAACATTCAATTCCAACTTTTTTCTGGTAATTAATAAAACCCACAACTCTTCCCATAGCTCCATTCACTAAACCTTTCTCTACATCCAAATTCCGTCTTAAAATTACTCTACAGTTCATACACACATAAAGATTCTTTTCCAAACCTGCTGTTTTTGAAATGTTTTTCTCCAGAGAATCCAATTTAGTACCCAATTTGCCTGTCAATATAACAGTTATTCGTTCATGTTCTATTTTATCCACAGCTTCCAGTTTTATAATCTCTTCATTTTCCAATTTCAAAAGTTCTTGATTGAATACAGAACATTCATGTAGTGTTGGCATTAAGCAGATTACAGTATTTTTTTCCGCAATTTTCTTGTATATTTTCTCTGGAACTATTTGTTCGGTTGGAAAAAAAATTACTCAGAAATCGACTCTGTAATGCTTTTCTGCCATGTTCTGTGAGTAGTCCAATTCTTATATCTTTCAGAATACTTGCATAGTCCTCATCATTTGTAATGAGTTCCTTATACTGAAAGTATGTCCAAATATTTACATTGCCTATACTTCCTAATGACTTTTTTGTGTCTTCATGTGTAAGTGTATGGAATACCGGTTGTCCTTTAACTGGAGTAAGTTGCAAAAGATCTCCAAAAACTATAACGTGTTTTCCTCCAAATAGGACGTCAAAGTCTGTCTTCAGAATTTGCTGCATTCTTAAATGCACAAAGGCAAGCATTAAGTTTGATACCATGCTAACCTCATCAATAATGAGTACTTTCATTTTCTTCAATACACTTGAAACTTCCAAGCTAGTTTGTGGTACTGTATTTTGTTCTCATGCTCTACTGGTAACATTAGCAAACGATGTAAGGTAACTCCTTTGATGTTATACGCTGCTAACCCAGTTGGAGCAGTAACAACACAAGACAAAATGGAATCCATTTTCTTATGTAGGTAGCTTCTAATTACATTAATTAAGAAATGTTTTCCAGTTCCTGCTTGTCCACTTACATACATTCTCATTGGTTCAAAAGATGTGCATGAGCACTCTTTATTTTCATGTAGTAATCCGTGATCAATTTTTTGTCTGACTTCTTCATATATTTGTTTTTGTTCTTCATTCAGTTGCTCCTCCAAATATGTTAAGTCTACTAAATCTTCCTGAGCTTGATTCATAGCTGTTTCCACTTCGTTCATAGCTATTGCTGCTTCATTTTCGATGATCGGTTGTCCTAGAGGATCTTGACTGAATGTCCCAGAACTTTGACTGTCTTGAGAACTGTCTCTAGCTACTTCAGCTGCAATTGTTGCTTCTTGTTCAATTTCTTCATTTAACATTTGAACATAAGTTGTGAAAGTACTGCATTCGACGCTGTCTTTGCTAGCATTGAAGGAATCTTCATAGCTCTGAAATTCTCCAAGTAGTTCATCCTCTGAACGCCATGGTTTAAACAGCTGCAAAAGTGCCAAGTAGTAAAATTCCTTTTTATCAGGAGTGTCGCTACTCAGCTTCCGGTGATTTATCAAACTTCCTTTTGTTTGCTTCACCAAACATCCTTCCTCACCAATGACTTTATATTTTCCATTGTTGATATCTTCTGTGACATTCTGTTTAAAAATAAAGTTCTGCAGCACTTCATAGAGACACAAGTTCTCAAGGTGATGACTTCTTTGTGGGTAATATGTGTCCAACATGTTTGTTCTTAAAATGTCTGTACTTTCTGGTTCGAACTCTACTAAATACTCAATTTCTCGAATAGATTCCAGTACCAGATTTCGCATTCCTGCAAGACCTAAACTTGCCCAAATTATTCTTCTGGATTTTGAGTACAGACTTGCAGATGATAACCTATCTGAGCATTCGTATGATCCAATTTCTCGATGCGATAACATCTTTAAACTGAAACTGTATAGCTTCTTACTGACAGTCTTCTCGTGAGAAATCTCTTCCCACATTTCCTTCAATTCCGTTTTCTCAGATTTAGTGATGTAAGATGTGACATAGCGAGCAACAGCAATAGAATTGTCAGCCACATACTGTATATCCATGTTAGCATTCCACATGGATAAAATGACTGGGTTGTAGTCATTTATATATTTTGACTCTTCTTTTCTTCTTAGGTTGTAGGTATTCTTAGGTGATTTTCTTGTAATAGTATGTCGCACAGCTGACATAAAACTGTTTACTCTTCCTTTTGAAAGAACAGGTCGTGGAAATCCAAATCGACATTTTGTGTAGAATTTATCTTTACTCTTGTACTTTCGTCGACAGTATTTTCCACTCCGATGACTTTGGAAACGTAAAACTTGCTCTTTTAAATTTTTTTCTTCTGTGCTTTTAGGTATAGCACATGTTGCATATCCTTCGATGAAACTTAAAACTGCATCATCAGAATCTGTTCCAAATTTTGGAGCATCCTTGATCCACAACAGCATATGAATATGAGGAGCACCTCTTGCTTGGTACTCTTTTCTCCAAAAGAAATCCACAACTTCTCCAAGAGGTGGATTTTTTTTATTGCAGATGAAGGACATCATAGCCTCAAATCTATGATTGAAATATCTGCAAACATTAACCGGATCCAATGAGCACAATTCTCCTGCTGTCTTGTATTGGATGTTTTCAATATTTGAATTTGCCTCTCGAAGAAAATCCAGAAGATCATCCCAAGCGTACTCAGCACAGCTTAGGGTAAGGAACCATGTAGGAGTTCCTAAATTCCGTAACATACATTTCAATTCTCCATGGCGTCGGTACCAATATTCATTCGTCCCACGCTGACAAGCCATCAAATTGATCAATTGAGATTCCAAATGATCATCTCGCTGTTGCACTTTGTTCATAAAATCCTTTGCAGTCACATTACGTAGATGTACTCCAGTTTTCAAAATGTGATTTACTGCATAAGATAGTGCTGACAAGTCACTTTCAAATAAAAGATGGAACAAATAAGGAATACTTTGACGAAATCTCAGATCTTCTGCATATAGTCTTGTAGTCCGATACTCAGAAGCAGGAATCTGTACTGGACGTTCATCATATCGTGCTCCTTCTCCTGTAGGAAACAGCTGGGGAAAACAACGAGCTTCCAAGCTCTCATCCCATACACTCACGGGAGTTCCTTGTGCTTTCTTCATCTGAAACAGATCAATAGCGTTTCCCATAACTTCTTTAGAATGTAGAGGATGTATGCTGAAATGTTCATAAATTTCTTCTTCTTTTGACTTATCCACTTTTTCAAGTTGCCCAGTTGGTATTCCTGTGTCTTCTAGTATTTCTTCTTCATCTTCATCCATATAAATGGCTTCATACCATTTATTATTCTTTTTCAAATATAAATTTGCTCTTTGTACTTTTCGTACACCCACCAGCTCCTGCCAAATTTTCTTATTCCTTGTAGGTACACCATTAACCAGAATAACTAATGGTTCAGTTTCCAAAGTATCTGCATCAATTGTTTCCATATTTTTTTTCAAATCCAATGGCAAATAGACAACTCTTCCTTTTAAACCTCTTTGTAAATCCGAAGGAGGTAATTTACCAGTTTTTGGCTCCATACGCACTATGGTCTGAAACGGATGGACACATTGAATGAGTATAGACTCATACGTATTTAAATCAGAAAGTTCTGGAGGAATATCAACCAATTCTAAATTATTATGTACAGCTCTAGCTGGCATTCTATTTCCTTCTAACTTGTTATAACACTATTTACAAATACGCTGATCATCACCCAAATCAAAACAATTTTCCAGAAATATATATGTTGCAAAATCTTTCCACTTATAATTATCTTCATTTTCACTTTTTTTATACAGATCAACATTCCTTGTTTGATTTTTGTAATGGCTTCTCCGGCAACAAATACAAGTAATATTTGGTCTTTCATTACAGATGATAGTAAATTTTGTCATTTCATCCTCAAAATTTTTACTAACAGTGAGTTCTACATTCTCTTCCATATTTTCATCAATCACTGTGTCATTTTCTACACTTTCTTGTTCTGGACCAAAGTAACAAAACTGAATCTCATCAGTAACCTTCACTACATCTGATACAGATCCACGGAACAGAGCATTATTCAACTCATTTAACTTTAGTGCTGGACTTTTAGAAAAATACAATGTTCTCACAAACTTTCTCATTTCAGTATGATGAACAGCCAGCATCCTAAAAGGGTGAAAAACACTTTGACACACTTTCCTAGATAGACAAGCCAGAGAATGTCCTTGCAAACCAGTATTCTCTCTCACTCTGCATGGATCTAGTCTTTGAAGCACCTTAATTTTCTGTTTAACACTCTTGTTACTATATTCTCTTAGAAAGTAACGTAATTTATCAATAGATTCCTGACGCACAGTACAAATACTACTACAATTCCAAGTGTACACTGGGGCTTTAGGACGTCTTCCCATAACCTCATCAGCCATCACTTGTTCCTCATTTCTTGGAACCATTTTCTCCTTTTCCATTACACAACCATCCTTAACTTCATAAGCTCTACCATTGGTGTCAACTGCATGCAACAAACTATTACTTTGAAGATAACTCTCTTCATTAAAAAATGGTTCAGTACTTGAACTATGTTTCCATTCTCCTAAGAACACTTTACAAAAGTTTTTTTTTTTTACTTCTCTTTTCCTTTTGCTTTGTGACTTCATTGTATTCACTAATTTATCTAATCTACGCATCCTGTTCAAAATAAAAATGAATAGTTTTTTTTTTATTTCTAATGCCTTGGTAGCAATACTTTCAATAAATTTCTTTTTCTTATAAAGTTTTGTTTTTTTCTTATATTTTTTCACATCCTTCAGCAAATTTAACATCACTCTTCTCTGAAACATTTTTCGACGAATGTTTTTAAAATCTATTTACCGTGTTCAGTCACTCTTCCTAACTTCTGAGTCTATATTAGCATTTTGTTTTTGCTGTCAACTCTGTTGTTGTTTTGTACTTGAAACACTGTTTGAATGTATCTTTCGATCATTTTTTTTTTTTGGAAGATATTTTTTAAAAATTCTTTAGTTTGCTTACCAGAAGACATTTTTCTGTTTTCCAACACGTGCTTCGCCTCCTATTTTTTTTTTATCAGTCGTCTTCAAATATAGTTGTTGTTTCTTTTGTTTTCTTTTTCTTGACTTTATAGGCATCTTTATATTGTTTCACTGTTGCTCACCAATACCTGCAAAAAACAAAAAAAAAATACCTTTATGTAATTTAAATTCATTACAATTTTTTTTAAAAAACATTTCAAATCCTATCACATGAGCTGATCCTTTCCTACGAGTCAAACTCTTACAAAATAGAAGAAACATGAATTAAATCTCTGACAACAATTCCTGTGTGCACACAGACTCATGGTCTGATTCTAGGCAGAAAGCGATATTTCCTTTGGCAATTTGAAAGCACATTTACTACTGGGGTAGAGCAAGTGATCATTACTGTAACAGCCTGACACATGTTCCTTCTAGTTTAGACAGGCAGAAAAGAGCACATGTCCTAACAGCTCCTTGAGACCATGACCATCTGTTAGAGGGTGACTGATTAGACTAGAGCAAAGGAAATGAGCCTTGGTGATGTTGAATCTGTGTGCGTTACACACTGCTATCTGAAACACCACACTGAGCTGACTATTACACATGGGAGTGTAGCAGAAGCTGCTGCGTGTGTGCAAAGAGTGTGTTTCTGGAGACTGTGTATTGTCAGCTGCAAGAGAGATCTGCATGGAAACTCCCACAACTGCATGAAGAGTACAGACATGTGTGTAAGAGTACATGTGTGGTAAGGGTTAATTGGAGTTTTCAACATGTAGGAACCACCTCAGCCATTGCAAGAATTGATGAAAAATCTACCATGCTATTTTCAAATGTGTTTGCATTTGCCTCACATTTTTGAGATACTGATTTCTGCTGAGTGCTAACCAACACATTGGAAGAAAACAAGCTCGGCCTTTCCTGAATGTGCAAGTTTTACAGAACAACAGCAACACAAATTAAAACGCTGACAACAATTCCTGTGTGCACACAGACTCATGGTCTGATTCTAGGCAGAAAGCGATATTTCCTTTGGCAATTTGAAAGCACATTTACTACTGGGGTAGAGCAAGTGATAATTCCTGTAACAGCCTGACACATGTTCCTTCTAGTTTAGACAAGCAGAAAGGAGCACATATCCTAACAGCTCCTTGAGACCATGACCATGTGTTAGAGGGTGAGTGATTAGACTAGAGCAAAGGAAATAAGCCTTGGTGACGTTGAATCTGTTTGCGTTACACACTGCTATCTGAAACACCACACAGAGCTGACTATTACGCATGGGAGTGTAGCAGAAGCTGCTGCGTGTGTGCAAAGAGCGTGTTTCTGGAGACTGTGTATTGTCAGCTGCAAGAGAGATCTGCATGGAGACTCCTACAACTGCATGAAGAGTACAGAAATGTGTGTAAGAGTACATGTGTGGTAAGGGTTAATTGGAGTTTTCAACATGTAGGAACCACCTCAGCCATTGCAAGAATTGATGAAAAATCTACCATGCTATTTTCAAATGTGTTTGCATTTGCCTCACATTTTTGAGACACTGATTTCTGCTGAGTGCTAACCAACACATTGGAAGAAAACAAGCTGGGCCTTTCCTGAATGTGCAAGTTTTACAGAACAACAGCAACACAAATTAAAACGCTGACAACAATTCCTGTGTGCACACAGACTCATGGTCTGATTCTAGGCAGGAAGCGATATTTCCTTTGGCAATTTAAAGCACATTTACTACTGGGGTAGAGCAAGTGATAATTACTGTAACAGCCTGACACATGTTCCTTCTAGTTTAGACAGGCAGAAAGGAGCACATGTCCTAACAGCTCCTTGAGACCATGACCATGTGTTAGAGGGTGAGTGATTAGACTAGAGCAAAGGAAATGAGCCTTGGTGACGTTGAATCTGTTTGCGTTACACACTGCTATCTGAAACACCACACAGAGCTGACTATTACGCATGGGAGTATAGCAGAAGCTGCCTCGTGTGTGCAAAGAGTGTGTTTCTGGAGACTGTGTATTGTCAGCTGCAAGAGAGATCTGCATGGAGACTCCCACAACTGCATGAAGAGTACAGACATGTGTGTAAGAGTACATGTGTGGTAAGGGTTAATTGGAGTTTTCAACATGCAGGAACCACCTCAGCCATTGCAAGAATTGATGAAAAATCTACCATGCTATTTTCAAATGTGTTTGCATTTGCCTCACATTTTTGAGATACTGATTTCTGCTGAGTGCTAACCAACACATTGGAAGAAAACAAGCTGGGCCTTTCCTGGATGTGCAAGCTTTACAGAACAACAGCAACACAAATTAAAACGCTGACAACAAGTCCTGTGTGCACACAGACTCATGGTCTGATTCTAGGCAGAAAGCGATATTTCCTTTAGCAATTTGAAAGCACATTTACTACTGGGGTAGAGCAAGTGATAATTACTCTAACAGCCTGACACATGTTCCTTCTAGTTTAGACAGGCAGAAAGGAGCACATGTCCTAACAGCTCCTTTAGACCATGACCATGTGTTAGATGGTGAGTGATTAGACTTGAGCAAAGGAAATGAGCCTTGGTGACATTGAATCTGTTTGCGTTACACACTGCTATCTGAAACACCACTACATACAGCTGACTATTACGCATGGGAGTGTAGCAGAAGCTGCTGCGTGTGTGCAAAGTGTGTGTTTCTGGAGACTGTGTATTGTCAGCTGCAAGAGAGATCTGCATGGAGACTCCCACAACTGCATGAAGAGTACAGACATGTGTGTAAGAGTACATGTGTGGTAAGGGTTAATTGGAGTTTTCAACATGTAGGAACCACCTCAGCCATTGCAAGAATTGATGAAAAATCTACCATGCTATTTTCAAATGTGTTTGCATTTGCCTCACATTTTTGAGATACTGATTTCTGCTGAGTGCTAACCAACACATTGGAAGAAAACAAGCTGGGCCTTTCCTGAATGTGCAAGTTTTTCAGAACAACAGCAACACAAATTAAAACGCTGACAACAATTCCTGTGTGCACACAGACTCATGGTCTGATTCTAGGCAGAAAGCGATATTTCCTTTGGCAATTTAAAAGCACATTTACTACTGGGGTAGAGCAAGTGATAATTACTGTAACAGCCTGACACATGTTCCTTCTAGTTTAGACAGGCAGAAAGGAGCACATGTCCTAACAGCTCCTTGATACCATGACCATGTGTTAGAGGGTGAGTGATTAGACTAGACCAAAGGAAATAAGCCTTGGTGACGTTGAATCTGTTTGCGTTACACACTGCTATCTGAAACAGCACACAGAGCTGACTATTACGCATGGGAGTGTAGCAGAAGCTGCTGCGTGTGTGCAAAGAGCGTGTTTCTGGAGACTGTGTATTGTCAGCTGCAAGAGAGATCTGCATGGAGACTCCTACAACTGCATGAAGAGTACAGAAATGTGTGTAAGAGTACATGTGTGGTAAGGGTTAATTGGAGTTTTCAACATGTAGGAACCAACTCAGCCATTGCAAGAATTGATGAAAAATCTACCATGCTATTTTCAAATGTGTTTGCATTTGCCTCACATTTTTGAGACACTGATTTCTGCTGAGTGCTAACCAACACATTGGAAGAAAACAAGCTGGGCCTTTCCTGAATGTGCAAGTTTTACAGAACAACAGCAACACAAATTAAAACGCTGACAACAATTCCTGTGTGCACACAGACTCATGGTCTGATTCTAGGCAGGAAGCGATATTTCCTTTGGCAATTTAAAGCACATTTACTACTGGGGTAGAGCAAGTGATAATTACTGTAACAGCCTGACACATGTTCCTTCTAGTTTAGACAGGCAGAAAGGAGCACATGTCCTAACAGCTCCTTGAGACCATGACCATGTGTTAGAGGGTGAGTGATTAGACTAGAGCAAAGGAAATGAGCCTTGGTGACGTTGAATCTGTTTGCGTTACACACTGCTATCTGAAACATCACACAGAGCTGACTATTACGCATGGGAGTGTAGCAGAAGCTGCTTCGTGTGTGCAAAGAGTGTGTTTCTGGAGACTGTGTATTGTCAGCTGCAAGAGAGATCTGCATGGAGACTCCCACAACTGCATGAAGAGTACAGACATGTGTGTAAGAGTACATGTGTGGTAAGGGTTAATTGGAGTTTTCAACATGCAGGAACCACCTCAGCCATTGCAAGAATTGATGAAAAATCTACCATGCTATTTTCAAATGTGTTTGCATTTGCCTCACATTTTTGAGATACTGATTTCTGCTGAGTTCTAACCAACACATTGGAAGAAAACAAGCTGGGCCTTTCCTGGATGTGCAAGCTTTACAGAACAACAGCAACACAAATTAAAACGCTGACAACAAGTCCTGTGTGCACACAGACTCATGGTCTGATTCTAGGCAGAAAGCGATATTTCCTTTGGCAATTTGAAAGCACATTTACTACTGGGGTAGAGCAAGTGATAATTACTGTAACAGCCTGACACATGTTCCTTCTAGTTTAGACAAGCAGAAAGGAGCACATGTCCTAACAGCTCCTTTTGACCATGACCATGTGTTAGAGGGTGACTGATTAGACTAGAGTGTTACAAAAAACAAGCTGCCCCTTTCCTGCGAGTGCAAGGGTAATAGAGCAAGACCAACCGGAATGAAATCTCTGTTTACATTTCCTGTGTGCTCACTGTCTCATGGTATGATTCTAGGTAGAAAACAGTATTCCTGGGTGATACCAGTACACATTAACTTATAATGAAGACATACTGCATAATATATAACATGTTCAAGCCACTTAAATGTCTTCCTTAACATAAAATGTAAAACACAACTTTTAAAGTGGTAGGAAAATGTACCATACTATTTTCAAATGTGTTTGCATTTGCCTCTCATTGGTCAGTAAATGATTCCTGCTGAATGCTAACCATCACACTTTAAGATAACAAACTACCCCTTTTCTGCGAGTGCAAGGCTAACAGAACAAAAGCAACACAAATTAAATCTCTGTCAACAAATCCTGTGTGCAGACAGACTCATGATGTAATTCTAGGCACAAAACAATATTCCTCACTGATACCACTACACCTTAACTTACAGTGAAGACATACTCCATAATATCTTTCAAGTTCAAGATAGTTAAATATCTTCTAAACCACAAAATGTAAAATACAACTTTAAAACAAGAATGACAATCCTATTATTTATATCAAAATACACCACACACTTCCCCTCTCAAACTCATAACTCACCTTTAAAATTAATTAGTTGAGAAAGAAATGTGGCACTCAAACAGCAGATTATCAGAGCCAGAATCTCAGAGCTGTACACCTCTCTCCTCTCTCCACAACCAGTAAATGGCAATTTTTCCCTCTCTTTTTTCCCACATATACATGTTAATGTAAAATCGCAGTCCTTCCCACATTTTTTCAAATGGAATCACACATTTCTATTGGTTGCAACTTTCAACCCCTTTGCAAATCATCCCTTCCCCCAACATGACTTCTGCCTGCTACCATAGCAACAGCTCATGGAACACAGGTGGGAGCAGAGAGGTCAGAAGTTCAGCAGACAATGTTTCAAATCCAAAGAGCAAGACTGCTTGACTTTTCAAACCTAACAGCAAATCCAAAGTAATGTTCAGTGGGAACACATTTTTCTGAACCAATCCAAAACATGCTTTTAAAAATGTAAACATACAGCCTAGTTTTTAGTGTAGAATGGTTTGAAACAGCCAATGAGTTCTTTTTATTAAGAAAAAGTATGTATGCCTCCATTTTTCAACTGTCTTTCTTTTCATATTGCCATTCTACTGAAAGACACCTCCTGAGTGCATCCTGTTCTCCTTGAAAGATGTTCACAGTGTGGATTGTAGGTCACAGCTATGTCTTCTGGAGTGAAACATTTGCAGAAAAAAGAGGTATGGTAAGAGACCTTGCTTTGCCAAATGTAGACATTAAATGGATTGGTCAGAGAGGGTTAAAGTGGCACCAATTAATGCCTTTGGTGAAAACCTTTCTACATCTCCCACAGCCTAACCTTATTATTGTGCACTGTGGTAGAAATGACCTAGGCACTTTAACTGGGGTAGGTCTGGAAATGCTTATTAAGGACGCCTTTGTATATTCTAATATATGCCAAAGGCAAAAGTGGAACTGGTCCAATCAATTTTGTCCGCAGATTGACAAAGCAAGAAAGCACGTCAATAAGTCTGTTTCTGCTTTCCTCAGAGACTATGGTATGGGTTCTATATACCACAACAACTTGCGTTACTACATGCAAGACATTTATAGAGGGGACGGTGTACATTTAATTGATGAAGGCAACAGAGTCTTCCTCTTGAACTTTAGACTCTGCATCGGTACTTACTTGTAGGTACCATAAAACACTCAATGAACACAAGGGCTCTTTTTAGAGCCACCTAATATCTAAACACTTAAAAGTGATTTTTATTTCTATTTTTTTTAATGTTTTTTCTCGGGTGCACGCTGGGTGCGCGCACCTCGTGATGTTTTTAAGGTTTTTTCGGGTACGCGTAGAGTGCGCGCACCTCGCGATGTTTTGTAAAAAATTTAAATCTTTTTTTTGCCCTTCATGGTCCTACTGTGCCCCCCTGACAATGGCTAGGGGGTCTAGAACTCCCTACCCTGCCCCCTGTTCACGGTCTCCACCTTTCCTTTTTAGTGCGACAGACAAAATGACGGCCGACACTTCCTGATTTCGACTTATTCGAATGTTTACTGTCATCTAACAACCAATCAGAATTACGCTCGCGCACGGCAAGGTGCGCGCGCAGGGCTAGCTCAGTGCGCGCACGATACGCGCGTATAGATATTGATATGCTTTTAAATGCTATTTACTCAGGAAATACTCAATAGATTTACACCAGACCTGCAAAAGGCACTTCCTTGACCTTATGGCTACCTCTCTGCCAAATTTCAAGTAATTCTGTTCAGCCGTTCAGGCTGTAGCTCTGTCTAAAGGTCCTATGGAAAAATGCATGGGAAAAACGCGTTTTGGGACCCCCCTTTTTTCTCGGCCCCCGCTTGACGAATCACCCTGAGACTTTCAGGGTAGGAGCTGAACGGAGCGCCCCATTAGTTTTGAAAATTTCGCAAGGATCTATGGAAACTCGGTCCTAACTATAACTATCTACTGGCGACCGCCAGTAGATAATATTTATTTACACATAAATATAAATATTTTCTGTTTTTTTCATGTGGGGATACTTATAGGGACAAATTTCTACATTTTTATTGCAAATCTTCATTCACAGTGAATGCCCTCATTGTGAGTTGGGGTACTATACCCTCAATTCTATATTATTCTGGTTTCATGGCATTAAAACAAAGAGTTTGGGTGATTATTATGATGACTTGATTGATTAAAGGTTTGCATCTATTTTAAGTCAGTGACTACGGTCGCACTAGTAACAGGTCTTGATATAAGTCGAATAATGAATGTCAACCGTATATACATCCAGGATTATTTAAACATTGTGACCGTGATTTACTTGATATGCATATATAATTTTTGAAGGAAGAAAAGTTTGAAGTTTATGGTCTTTTATTTTTTCATGTGTTGTATCACGAAAATTTGTACAATTTCGTATTTACGTTGATGTGCATAAATTTACATGAATGTCCTCGCCACTTTCAAGGAGTGAGGGATAATTTGTTGTTGCAAGTCTTTTGTTTATTTTCATTAATTTTCTTTAAAAAGACTGAACTTTGAACTTATGGTCATGTGACCAAGAGCTGGAAAGCTCGAAACGCGTGTTGTATGCCCTGTTGAATAAATTGCTTATTACCTAACTGGATTTGTGTGGCTCGTGCTTGCATAGCAAGTTTGCGAGCTGTTGGTGGATATATTTATATATATATATATATGCCAAGGTGAATTAAAGAGTAAGTGGGTGTGTAAGTGTTTGAATGGACTATTTAGTAGGTGTGTGAGTGTCTGTACAAGTGAGTGATTAAATGTGTCTTACTGAAGGCATGGGTTAGTGACTAAACTGTGTGAATGTTAGTATCAGTCTGTCAGTTGGTGTGTAAGCGGCTGCATGGGTTGGTGAGTAGCTACATGACTGTCTATATGGGTTATTGATTGGTTGTCTGAGTATCTGTATGGGTGCCTGAGAATCGGTGTGGGTGGGTGAAGGGTGTGTGACTGTGCATAGATGTGTGAGAGGGTGATTCACTTGGTGTATGGGTTCAAGAGTGCATCTGGAAAAGGCTGTATGGGTGGGTGAGTGTGTGTATGGGTGTGTTGGTGAGTGAATGGATATCTCAGTGGTACACATGTGAGTAACTACATATGTGAAAGACAGTATATGTGAGTGTTGGAGTATATAAATGACTATATATGAGAATGAGTGATTGTGAGAGTGGTTGTCTGGATGAGTGTGTGCTTCTATCAGTGATTGTATAAGAGAGTAAGTATGTGTTAGTATCTGTATGAATAACTGTATATTTGAGTAAATGGGAGTGTGATTGATTATTTGCACAACTGACTATGTGTGTGAGTAACTCTATGGGTGAGTGGCGGTGTGTAAGTGTCTATATAGGTATATGAGTGCAAATGATAGTACTGTCTTTGTGAGTGACTGCATGTATGAGTGATTGTATGGGTGAATGAGTGGATGTGTGTGTAAACCTAGGAATCAGTGAGTGGGTATGTTGTAACTGGTATTGGTGTGTTTATGGTTTCAAAAATGTTACTCTGTATTTTAGTGTGGGTGTATCAAAGGATATATTAGGGTGTAAGGAGGAGCATCAGATTACCACAGGGATGATGTCATCAGTGATGTCATTTGAGATGTCATCAGTGATGTCATTTGAGATGTCATCAGTGATGTCACTGACCATGTCATGAATGATGTAATATGTGACTTCATCAGCAATGTATTGCGGGGGTGCGAGTTATAGTTAGCTTAACTAACTATAACGGCTGAATTTCTCTGGTTTTGTACGAGTGAAATATCCAACTAAGTATAACGGCTCTGAAACCTGTGGTTTTACAATGAATTTCTATGGTTTTTTAAATGCTAATTTCTAACTATAACATCCATGAAACCTGTGTTTTTTCAGTGAATTTCTAAGGTTTTTTAAATGATAATTTCAAACAAAAACGTCCCTGAAACCTATTGTTTTTTCAGTGAATTTCAAAGATTATTTAAATGCTAATTTCTAACTATAACGTCCCTGAACCTATGGTTTTTTCAGTGAATTTCAAAGATTTTTTAAATGCTAACTTCTAACTATGCCTGCAGAGGTAGGACATGTGCAGAAAGAGGAAGAAAGGCGCAGAAAGAAGCAGGAGAAATGAAGAAAGAGGCAACAGAAGTCCAGAAAGACAAAGAAAAGTACAGACAGGAGCAAAAGATATGCAGAAAGAACCAACAGAGGTGTAGAAAGAACACTTGTTGCAAAGTCATCCTGTTTCCCCAACTTTTTGCTGACTGGTACTGGTGGTAACTGACTCTGACTAACCAGGCCCAGAGCCAGTGCTATGCTGAAAGACCCTTAGAATACAGTGGAAACACCTACATACACTAGGGTACACTGTAGGTTGGGGTACCCCTGTGATTGGCATGACTTCCCCTGTAAGGCCCTAGTACATAATAGGGCAGGGGGATTAAATCTACCTCTAAGTGAGAGGTGCAGAAAGAGGAAAGAGAAGTGCAGAAAGAAGCAACAGAGGTGCCGAAAAAGGCAAAAGAGGTGAAGAAAGAAGCAAGTGAAGTGCAGAAAGAGGCAACAGAGATGCAGAAAGACACAAGAGAGGTACAAAAACAAGCAAGAGAGGTGCAGAAAGAGGCAAGAGAATTGCTGAAAGAAGCAACACAGGTGCTGAAAGAGGCAAGCGAGGTGTTGAAAGGGGCAAGAGATCTGCAGAAAAAAGATACACAGATGCTGAAAGAGGCAAGTGAGGTATAGAAAGAAGCAATAAAAGTGCAGAAAGAGGCAAGTGAGATGCATAAACAGGCAAGAAAGGTACAGAAAGAGGGAAGATGGATGCAGAAAGAGAACAGGGGTGCAGAAAGAAGCAAGACAGGTGCAGAAAGAAGCATGGAAGTGCAAAATGAAGTAATAGGGGTGCAGAAAGAGTCACGAGATCTGCAGAAAAAACAACAGAGTTGCTGAAAGAGGCAAGTGGGGTGCCAAAAGGGGGAAGAGATCTGCAGAAAAAAGCAACAGAGGTACTGAAAGAGGCAATTGAGGTACAGAAAGAAGTAAGAGAGGTGCAGAAAGAGGCAATAGAAGTGCAGAAAGAAGCAACAGAGGTGCAGAAAGAGGAAAAAGGGATACAGAAAGAGACAAGAAAAGTGCAGAAAGAGGCACGTGAGATGCAGAAACAGGCAAGAAAGGTACAGAAAGAGGGAAGATGAGTGCAGAAAGAGACAACAGGGTGCAGAAAGTCGCACGGCAGGTGCAGACAGAAGCATAGAAAGTGCAGAATGAAGCAACAGAGGTGCTGGAAGAGGCAATAGAGATGCAGAAACAGGCAGGAAAGGTGCAGAAAGAGGGAACAGGGGTGCAGAAAGAGGCAAGAGAGGTGCAGAAAGAGAAAAGAGGGGTGTAGAAAGAGGCAAGAGATCTGCAAAAAAAGCAACAGAGGTGCTGAAAGAGGCAAGTGAGGTGCAGAAAGTAGTAAGTGAGGTGCAGAAGGAAGGAATAGGAGTACAGAAAGAAGTAACAGAGGTGCTGAAAGAGTCAAGAGAGGTGCAGAAAGAGAAAGGAGGAGTGCAGAAAGAGGCAAGAGATCTGCAGAAAAAAAGCAACAGAGGTGCTGAAAGAGGCTAGGCAGCTGCAGAAAGAAGCAAGAGAGGTACAGAAAGAGGCAATAGGAGTGCAGAAAGAAGCATTAGAAATGCACAGAGGCAGGAAAGGTGCAGAAAGAGGAGAGAGAGGTATAGAAAGAAGCAAAAGAGGTGCTCAAAGAGGCAAGAGGGATGCAGAAAGACGCAAGAGCAGTGCAGAAGGAACCAAGAGAAGTGCAGAAAGAAGCAACAGAGGTGCAGAAGAAGGCACGAGAAGTGCAGAAAGACGGCAGAGTGGTGCAGAAAGAAGCAACAGAGGTGCTGAAAGAGGCTCGAAGGGTGCAGAAAGGGTCAAGAGAAGTGCAGAAAGAAGCAACAGAGGTACAAAAAGAGGCAAGAATGGTGCAGAAAGAGGCAAGAGAGGTGTAGAAAAATCCTAGAGTGTTGCACAAAGAGGGAAGACAGGTGCAGAAAGAGTCAAGAGGGGTGCAGAAACAGGCAAGAGAAGTGCATAAAGAGGCAAGAGAATTGCTGAAAGAAGCAACAGAGGTGCAGAAAGAAGCAAGAAAAGTGCAGAAAGAGGCACGTGAGATGCAGAAACAGGCAAGAAAGGTACAGAAAGAGGGAAGACGAGTGCAGAAAGAGACAACAGGGGTGCAAGCAAGGTGCTGAAAGAAGCATGGAAAGAGCAGAATAAAGAAACAGGGGTGCCGAAAGAGGCAATTGAAGTACAGAAAGAAGCAACAGAGGTGCAGAAGAAGGCAAGAGAACTGCAGAAAGAGGCAAGAGAGTTGCAGAAACAGTCAAAAGAGGTACAGAAAGAGGGAACGGAAGTGCAGACAGAGGCAAGATAGGTACAGAAACAGGTAAAAGGGGTGAAGAAAGAGGCAATAGCTGTTATGAAATTTGCAAGAGAGGTGCAAGAGAACCAACAAAGGTGCAAAAAGAGGCAAGTGAGGTGCAGAAGGAGGCAAGATAACTGCAGAAAGAGGAAAGAGAGTTGTAGAAACAGGCAAAAGGGGTGCAGAAAGAGGGAGCAGGTGGGTAGACTGAGGCAAGAGAGGTGCAGAAAGAGGGAAGAGGGTTGTAGAAAAAGGCAAGAGAGATACAGAAATTTAGAACAGAGGTGCAGTAAGATGCCAGAGCAGTGCAGAAAGAACCAACAGAGGTGCAGAAAGAGGCAAGAGGGTTACAGAAAGAGGCAAGTGAAGTGCAGAACGAAGCAAAAGAGGTACAGAAAGAAACAATAGAGGTGGAAAAAGAGGCAAGAGGGGTGCACAAAGGGGTAGGAGAGGTGCACAAAGAGGCAAGAGGGTACAGAAAGAGGCAGGAGGGGTGCAGAAAGAGGAAGAGAACTGCAGAAAGAAGGAACAGAGGTGCTGAAAGGGATAGAAGAGGTGCACAAAGAGGCAAGAGGGTACAGAAAGAGGCACAAAGGGTGCAGAAAGAGACACGACAGGTGAAGAAAGATGGAACAGAGGTACAGAAAGAGGCAAGAGTGGTGCAGAAAGAGGCAAGAGAGGTGTAGAAAGAGGCAAGAGGGTTGCACAAAGAGGGAAGAAGGGTGCACAAACAGGCAAAAGGGATGCATAAAGAAGCAAGTGAGGTGCAGAAAGAGGCAATAGAGGTGCAGAAAGAGGCAAGAAAGTTACAGAAAGAGGCAAGTGAGGTGCAGAAAGAAGCAAGATAAGTGCATAAAGAAGCAAAAGAAGTGCAGAAAGAGGGAAGAGGGGTGGAGAGATGTGCCCCCCTTCCCCAGGCCAATTTCAGCAGAGGGGATCCCATCCCCCTGGTCCTGACCATTCTTTTTTTTCTCAAAAGGATGGGAGTCACATGGCCCCCCTCCCGGGCCCCTTTCGGCCCCAGTGACCCCATACCCTGGGGCCAGCCCTCAATTTGGGGACCGTGGGGAGAGCCTCAATGCCCCCACGTTCCCTGCCAGCTCCCCGCCTCCTCCGGGAGCCGACATTGCCTTTGGGCAAGGGGAGCTGCTAACATGCAGCTCCCCTTGCCCAAAAGCAATTCTGCTTTGCTTCTTTGAAGCGAGAGGAGGTTTCC
Organism: Triturus cristatus; assembly: GCF_964204655.1. Classification (NCBI taxonomy): domain Eukaryota; kingdom Metazoa; phylum Chordata; class Amphibia; order Caudata; family Salamandridae; genus Triturus; species Triturus cristatus. The sequence goes on from NC_140587.1 coordinate 979,540,090, forward strand.
TTCAATGAAGCAAAGCAGAGTTTGCTATGACAGAGCAGGAGTCTCCAGAGCCATCAAGGGCTCAAGGAGGGGAACCGCGCAGCCCCCCTCCCTATATTTTCAAAGCCCCGGGAGGTGGTGGTCCCCGGTGCCGGGGGTCTGTTACTGACCCCCGCATTTAAATGAGTGTATGCCCCGGGGAGGTGGTGGTCCCTGGAGCAGTGTGGGGGGCAGGAGCCCCCAGACTTATTTACATAAATTTAAGCCCCGGGAAAGTGGCAGTGCTTGGGCTTGGGGAGCCCGCGAGGCCCCCACGCACATCATTAGGAATGCCATGGGGAGGTGGCGGTCCCTGGGGCAGCATGGGGGGAGGAGCCCCACACATGTTTTAAGATAAAGCCCCGGGTATGTGGTGGTCCCTGGGGCAGTGAGGGGCCGCATGCCCCCGCATATGATTAACAAAGCCCCAGGGAGGTGGCGGTTCCTGGGGCTGTGGGGGCCCCACAGGCCCCCACACCATAACTAAGAATTGCCCCCGAGACCTGGCCCCCTGGGTTTTTTTTATAATTTCGGCCGAATTTGCGCACCCAGGGCGAATTCGGCCGAAAATATTTTCTAAAAAAAATGCTTTTTGGGCCTGGGGGTCCATGTGGGATGCCCTGAGCAGGCCAAGGGTGTCACGGTGTTTCTACCCTGCCTCCTTTTCTTGTTTTTCACCTTTTTTGTACTGTTTACCTGTGACTCGGTTACCAAGTCACAAGATGGCTGCCAACACTTCCTGGTTTGGAGTGTTGGCAGCCAATTAGAATGAAGCTTGTGCTCAGGAGGAGTCGCGACTACTTCTCTGTGCTCAGATATATACATTTTGATTTTTTTGAATTTCTCATCAACTACTGAACGGATTTACACCATAAAAAAAAAGGTCGCTTTCTGGACCAAGAGCTACCTTCTTGCCAAATTTGGTGTAATTCCATTCAGCAGTTCAGCAGTTCGGGCTGTAGCCGTGTCTACACTGATGACATCATCCAGTGAATGTGTGTTCCTGTAAAGTTTAAATATATTTTATATATGTTAATGCCAAGGTGTATTGAAGAATGAGTTGGTGTATAAGTGTGTGGGTGGAGGATTTAATAGGTGTGTGACTGACTGTATGAGTTAGTGATTAAATGTGTCTTCCTGAATGCATGGGTTAGCGACCAAACTGTGTGAATGTCTGTATCAGTCTCTCAGTTGTTGTGTAAACTGCTGCATGGGTTGATGATTAGGTACATGACTGTCTATATGGGTTACTTATTGGTTGCATGAGTATCTGTATGGGTGCCTCAGTGTTTGTGTGTGTGGGTGGGTGGGTGGACGGTGTGTGACTTTCTGCCTACATGTGTGAGTGGATAATTTACTGGGTGTATGGGTTCAATAGTGCATGTGGAAATAGCTGTATAGGTAAGTGAGAGTTTGTATCAGTGCGTTGGTGAGTGAATGTAGGTCTCACTGGTATATGTGTGAGTAACTACATTTGTGAAAGGCAGTATATGTGAGTGTTGGAGTATATAAATAAATATATGTGAGAGTGAGTAATTGTGAGAGTGGCTGTATAAATGAGGGTGTGCTTGTGTCAGTGATTGTATAAGAGAGTAAGTATATGTTAGTATCTGTATGAATAGGTTATATAGTGAATGTATAACTGTATAGGTGAGTAAATGGTAGTGTTATTGATTCTTTACATGACTAGCTAGGTGTATCAATAACTCTTTGGATGATTGACAGTGTATGAGTGTTTGTATAGGTGTATGAGTACATATAATAGTGCTGTATTGATGAGTGACTGTATGTATGAATAACTGTATGGCTGAATGAATGAATGTGTGTGTATAGCTAGAAATTAGTCAGTGGGTATATAGTAACTGCTATTGATTTGTCTATGGTTTAAAAAATGGTAGTCTGTATTTTAGAGTGGGTGTATCAAAGGTTATATTAGGGTGTGAGGAGGTGCATCAGATTATCACGTTGATGATATCATTTGAGATGTCATCAGTGATGTCACTCACCATGTCATGAGTAATAAAATATGTGACGTCATCAGCAGTGCATTGCGGGGGCGTGAGTTATAGTTTGCTCTACTAACTATATTGTTCGAATTGCTCTGGTTTTGTACGAGTGAAATGTCCAACTAACTATAACAACCCCGAAACCTATGTTTTTTTCAGTGAATTTCTAAGGTTTTTTAAATGCTAATTTCTAACTATATCGTCCCTGAGACCTATGGTTTTTTCAGTGAACTTCAAAGGTTTTTTAAATGCTAATTTCTAATTATAATGTTCATTAAACCTATAGTTTTTTCAGTGATTTTAAATTATCATTCCATTCTCAACCTGGTGAAAACAGCCGATATTGCCAGTTTTCCAGCAATAGCTTCCGCAAAAAAAATCACCACAAATGAGAGCAACAACTAACGCTAATAATATGCAGAGTAGGCGTTCCTGTGCAAAAATAACACAAAAACACCACTTTCCGATATTTTCAACGAGCAGCCAAATCTGCGGTGCGATCCAAAAACAGGCGATAAGCTATGTTAGCAGTAGGAATGTAACATCTGCCTTTTACTGGTGTAAAGTAGGATGACTACCTACAGTGTGAAAGGGAGCCAAGCCCAGAATCACATCTGAAAACCAACACATGTCATAGAGCTACTGATCATGCACCTCCGACACCCTAGACTGCCACAAAACCCACTGCCACCACCCTCAGGACCTCCCCCCCGGACAACCCCCCCTACTACCACAGAGGCAGTGCACAACAGGACAGCGGACCTTCCAAAACAGCATGGCCCCTCAGCCACACAATAGCTGAATGTTGCTAGATGTGGCAACCAAACATGTGTGAAGGACGCAAGTCACCCACCAATAATAATGCACATAATACCAAGTGTAGCGGTGAAGTGCTGGACAGACCTCACTATGCAGAGCACAAACCTCTCCATGTGTACATATACTGCTGGTGCTTGTTATGTTGTGGACAGTGTACACAACCATGTTACCTCAGGCAGTGGGGAAGATCTCGATCATGTACCTGTGTCGTCATCCCCTGTAAGCGGAAGCGCAGTGGGCTGGTCCAACGTACGCCACTCCAGCGTAGAAGTGTGAATAAATAGGTGGGGGTCTGGGAGTTGTTCACTTGTGTGAAGGCCAAAGCGTCTGCCAGAGCGGTGGCCCTCACCCTGCCACATGGCTGCCGCCATGACCGTGGGCCTCCTCCACACAGGCCCCCTGTGAACACAGCGGCACAACACCACAGAGTTATGTCTGTACAGACTACTGCCTTCGATCTACACTGTGTACAGCAGGGCTCACAATTCAGATGGAGTCGCGATTGCAGATGACACAGTCCAGTAAGCAAGACACATTGCTCCCAGTGCAGCCCGCCCGGACCACGCATCATCGCAGCCTGCATACACGCTGAGCACCAGAGGCACCACTAACTCAGTGCACCACAAGTCAATAACACGTGGCCTTATTAAGGCAGAATTCATTAGACAAAAGACATTGCTACCAGTGCGGCCCGTCTGGACCACACATCATTGCAGGGTGGGCACACGCTGAGTGCTTCAGGTCCCGCTAACACAGTGCACCATAAGTAATCGCCACGTACGCTTATTAAGGCAGAATTCATTGGATAAAAGACATTGCTACCAGTGCGGCCTGCCCGGACCACGCATCATCGCAGGCTCCGCACACGCTGAATGCTTCTGATGCCACTAACTGTGCAGCTCAAGTCAACGCCATGTGGCTTTCTGTCCTTGCTGGCCTCTGCCTCCGGCCTACACAGCGATTAGCAGGGCTCACAATTCAAATTCAGTCTTGATTCATTAATTTCAGAGTCCAGTAGGCAACTAACTATAACGCCCCTGAAACCTACATATTTCGACAGTGTAGTCCATACATTTTTCATCTTTTGTTCCATACGCCCACACTGTGGTCAGCAGAGCTCTCAATTTACATTGAGACATGATTTATTAATGGCAGACAGAATTGTACTCTATGTCCTCAGATTTTGTCAAGAGGAAGTGACAAAAAGCATTCCTTGATGTCTGTGCTGACTACTGCCTTCGATCTACATTGTGGACAGCAGGGCTCACTGATGCCCCTACCTCAGTGCACCACAACTCCTCATGGACCCTTTATGATAGAATCTTTTGTGTATGATTTCAGATCTGCTGCCCCTACATCAGTGTACCACAAGTCATGAACCCTTTACAATAGAATATTTTGTGTATTATTTCACATCTGGTGCCCCTACCTTAGTGCAGCACACGTCATGGACCCTTTATGATTGAATCTCTGTGTGTGATCCGATGATTACTGTTGTACTTGTTGCCAGCACCAACCATTCCCTGAGGGCTGGCTTACACTCACCCCACACACATCCAGCCAAGACGTCACTGGACATATGACCCTGGTAATAAAAAGGGGCCGAGCGCACGTGCCCGTACCCAGTTCCACTATGTATCTAACTGTGCCCGTGTGTTTATTATGTATGCATGATGCTGACCCTCGGCCCTACCACATTACACTCTGCTCTGGACAGCGCTCGCCACCATGTTACCTCTGGCAGTGGGGAAAAATTTGGTTATGTACCTTTGTCTCAGTCATTGTATAAGTACATAGGTAGAGACTGAATCATTAGAGTACTGCAAGGAGAGTGTATAGTGAATTTATAAGTGCTTTGGAATTGGCGGAGTGATTGGATAAGTACATATGTTGACAGAGCCTAACCCCCGAGCACGAGCTTGGCTCTAATTGGCTGCCCTCCATGTGTCAAAAATGGAAACTTGGGCTTTGCATGGCCCTGTATTGCTACAGCTGCAACACTCCACTGAATGTGCAATAAACATTCATATCCACACAGATATGTCATGTGCACGATCTTTCATGTGTGGAAGTATTAATGAATGTAGGGTCAGTGATTCCCCCTATCTTCCATGTTGGCCATGTTTTGGGACTTGGGTCAAAGGGTGACACATTGGTGCTTGCGGCCCGGGTGGCGGCAGCACTACGCCTGGCCAGCCCACTCCGCTTATGCATACAGGGAGGGACAACAACGCTACATGGCCCAGATTTTCATTGTAGTGATCTGCTGCTCACAGGTCTAGTTGTCAGTACGCCACAGCCACTCCCTGATGGCTGGTTTACACCCACACCACACCCATCAAGCACAGGCGTCACAGGACACGTGACCCTGCCAATAAAAAGGACCAGGCGCACGTGCTCCACGGCATTTCCATTTCAGACTGGGTGGCAACGGATGCACTGCGGCCAGCACAGGCACACCTCCATGGGACGGTGACTTTCGGTGCACTAAGGTACAGGCACTGTAAGTGCTGAGCGGGTGTGCAGCCTGCGATGATGCCCCGTCCCGGCGGTCCGGACAGGTCAGGTTATGTGTGCCCTGCTGGACCGCAGTGAAGGCCTGAGCCATCGAACACCGGGGTCCTACCGCCACGTGGCATGGCCTCACAGGTCACAGAGTTAGTGGCACCGCAAGGGCTGAGCGGGTGTGCAACCTGCGATGATGGCGGGTGCACTGGTATGTCCTCTGCCATAGTAAATTTAAAGACGCAGCACCAAATGTGAGACCTGGTGGCCTGCGGAGCGGGGTTGCATAATATGCAGGGTGCCCTGTCCTCGGGCCCCGGGATTGGGGCTTGCAGCGGCACGTGGTGGGCCCTCTTTTCTACACGCAGATTGCGAAAGGTGAGCAGAGAGGCTTGTTTGCGCAGCGGCGGACAGTCACCTCCGGGCAGTGGGACTGGATGTGGTGCAGTAACCTGGGTGCGCAGAGATGGGCAGTCACCTCCGGGCAGTGGGAAAGGATGTGTTTCAGTAGCCTGGGTGCGTAGCGGCAGGCAGTCACCTCCGGGCAGTGGAAGTGGATGGGGTGCAGCAACCTGGGTGCGCAGCAGCGGGCAGACACCTTTGGGCAGTGGAAGTGGATGGGGTGCAGCAGCTTGGATGCACAAAGGCGGGACAGTGATTTGGGCATGTGCAGTTGTATGTACTCTGCCATTACTGATTCTGTACTTTGTTTCAGATGAGTGAACTTGAGGGCTCCACTATGTCCCGGCACGTGGTTGGGGATACACCGGGGGCAGAAAGGTGAGCTGTGAGGGTTTTGTCCATAGTGTGGGCAGTCACTGTCTCTCTCCATCTCTTCCTTTCTCTCCCTCACACTCTTTCTCTTTCTCTTCCTCTCTCTCACACTGTTTCTCTCTCTTCCTCTCTCTTTCACTCTTTCTCTCTCTCACACTGTTTCTCTCTTTCTCTCTCTCTTCCTCTCTTTCACTCTTTCTCTCTCTCTCTCTCTTCCTCTGTTTCTCTCTTCATCTTTCTCACACTGTTTCTCGCTTTCTCTCTCTCTTCCTCTCTCTCACTGTTTCTCTCTCTCTCTCTCACTCTTTCTTTCTTTCTCTCCGTCTTCCTCTCACTCTTTCTTTCTCTCTCTCTTCCTCTCTCTCACTCTTTCTCTCTCTTTCTCTCTCTCCTTTGATGGACGCTTGACGCATAATCTTATCTTGCTTTTTGTCTAGCAGGCTATCATTCACAGATTGACGACCCCCCCACACGGACCTCCCGCCACGAGGTGATGACTTTAGTTTCACCAGAGCTGAACACGTGTGCAGCCTGCGATGACGCGGGCCATCCTGGCAATCAACACCCACTCTGAATTGTGAGCTTGGCTTGACTGCTTGTACGCAACGGCTGAGGTGGTTACTTTGGCACGTGGTGGACCCTCTTACACATATACCGGTGGCGGAAGGTGAGCAGAGAGGCTTGTTTCAGCAGCAGCGGGCAGTCACCTCTGGGCAGTGGGAGTGGATAGTTTGCAACAGCCTGGGTGAACAAGAGCTGGCAGTCACCTCCAGGCAGTGGGAGTGGATGGGGTGCAGCAGCCTGGGTGCGCAGCAGCGGGCAGACACCTCTGGGCAGTGGAAGTGGATGAGATGCAGAAGCCTGGGTGCGCAGTGGTGGGCAGACACCTCTGGGCAGTGGAAGTGGATGGGGTGCAGCAGCCTGGATGCACAAAGGAGGGACAGCGATTCAGGCATGCGCAGTCGTATGTACTCTGCCATTACTGATTCTGTACTATGTTTCAGAAGAGTGAGCTTGAGGGCTCCACTATTTCCTGGCATGTGGTTGGAGACACACCGGTGGCAGAAAGGTGAGCTGTGAGGGTTTTGTCCACAGTGTGGGCACTCACTGTCCCTCTCCATCTCTTCCTTTCTCTCCCTCACACTCTTTCTCTCTCTTCCTCTCTCTCACACTGTTTCTCTCTTTCTCTCTCTCTTCCTCTCTCTCCCACTTTCTCTCTCTCTCATTCTCTCTCTCTCACTCTTCCTGTTTCTCTCCTTCTCTTTCTCACACTGTTTCTCTCTTCCTCTCTCCCACTATTTCTCTCTCTCTTCCTCTCGCTCTCTCACTCTTTCTCTCTGTCTTCCTCTCACTCTTTCTTTCTTTTTTTCTCTCTCTCTCTTTCTCTCTCTCACTCTTCCTCTCTCTCCTTTGAAGGATGCATGACGCACAATCTAATCTTGTTTTTTGTCCAGCAGGCTGTGATTCACAAATTGAGGACGCCCCCACACGGACCTCCCGCCACGAGGCGATGACTTCAGTTCCACTGAGTTAGTGCCACCAGAGCTGAACGTGTGTGCAGCCAGCGATGATGCGGGGCCATCCTGGCAATCAACACCCACTCTGAATTGTGAGCTTGGCTTGACCGCGTGTACCCAATGGCACGTGGTGGACCCTCTTACACATACACCGGTGGCGGAAGGTGAGCAGAGAGGCTTGTTTCCGCAGCAGCGGGCAGTCACCTCTGGGTGGTGGGAGTGGATAGTTTGCAGCAGCCTGGGCGCACAAGAGCGGGCAGTCACCTCCGGGCAGTGGGAGTGGATGGGGTGCAGCAGACTGGGTGTGCAGCAGCAGGCAGACACCTCTAGGCAGTGGAAGTGGATGGAGTGCAACATCCTGGGTGCGCAGCGGTGGGCAGACACCTCTGGGCAGTGGAAGGGGATGGGGTGCAGCAGCCTGGATGCACGAAGGCGGGACAGTGATTTAGGCGTGCGCAGTCGGATGTACTCTGCTATTACTGATTCTGTACTATGTTTCAGATGAGTGAGCTTGAGGGCTCCACTATGTCCCGGCACGTGGTTGGAGACCCACTGGTGGCGGAAAGGTGAGCTGTGAGGGTTTTGTCCACAGTGTGGGCACTTACTGTCCCTCTCCATCTCTTCCTTTCTCTCCCTCACACTCTTTCTCTCTCTCTTCCTCTCTCTCACACTCTTTCTCTCTTTCTTCCTCTCTCTCTCATTTTTTCTTTCTCTCATTTTTTCTCTCTCTCACTCTTCCTCTGTTTCTCTCTCTTCCTCTTTCTCACACTGTTTCTCTCTCTCCTTTTATGGATGCATGACGCACAATCTTATCTTACTTTTTGTCTAGCAGGCTGTGATTCACAGATTGACGACTCCCCCCACACGGACCTCCTGCCACGAGGCGATGACTTCAGTTCCACTGAGTTAGTGCCACCAGAGCTGAACACGTGTGCAGCCTGCGATGATGCGTGGCCATCCTGGCAATCAACACCCACTCTGAATGGTGAGCTTGGCTTGACCGCGTGTACGCAATGGCGGAGGAGGTTACTTCAGCATGTGGTGGACCCTCTTACATATACACCGGTGGTGGAAGGTGAGCAGAGAGGCTTGTTTCGGCAGCAGCGGGCAGTCACCTCTGGGTGGTGGGAGTGGATAGTGTGCAGCAGCCTGGGTACACAAGAGCGGACAGTCACCTCCGGGTAGTGGGAGTGGATGGGGTGCAGCAGCCTGGGTGCGCAGCAGCAGGCAGACACCTCTGGGCAGTGGAAGTGGATGGGGTGCAGCAGCCTGGGTGCGCAGTGGTGGGCAAACACCTCTAGGCAGTGGAAGTGGATGGGGTGCAGCAGCCTAGATGCACAAAGGCGGGACAGCGAATTAGGCGTGCACAGACGGATGTACTCTGCCATTACTGATTCTTTACTATGTTTCAGATGAG